>NW_022589764.1:9276142-9276626 GCF_004348235.1 Phoca vitulina | reverse complement strand
CCCAGTGTCCATCACCCAGTCACCCCATCCCTCCCACCCCACCCCCCCTCCAGCAACCCTCAGTTTGTTTCCTGAGATTAAGAATTCCTCATATCAGTGAGGTCATATGATACATGTCTTTCTCTGTTTGACTTATTTCGCTCAGCATAATACCCTCCAGTTCCATCCACGTCATTGCAAATGGCAAGATCTCATTCCTTTTGATGGCTGCATAATATTCCATTGTATATATATACCACTTCTTCTTTATCCATTCATCTGTCGATGGACATCTTGGCTCTTTCCACAGTTTGGCTATTGTGGACATTGCTGCTATAAACATTGGGGTGCACGTACCCTTTCGGATCCCTACTTTTGTATCTTTGGGGTAAATACCCAGTAGTGCAATTGCTGGATCATACTGTAGCTCTATTTTCAACTTTTTGAGGAACCTCCACACTGTTTTCCAGAGTGGCTGCACCAGCTTGCATTCCCACCAACAGTG
>NW_022589764.1:9047518-9266142 GCF_004348235.1 Phoca vitulina | reverse complement strand
CTGGGTATTTACCCCAAAGATACAAAAGTAGGGACCCGAAAGGCTACGTGCACCCCGATGTTTATAGCAGCAATGTCCACAATAGCCAAACTGTGGAAAGAGCCAAGATGTCCATCAACAGATGAATGGATAAAGAAGAAGTGGTATATATATACAATGGAATATTATGCAGCCATCAAAAGGAATAAGATCTTGCCATTTGCAACGACGTGGATGGAACTGGAGGGTATTATGCTGAGCGAAATAAGTCAAACAGAGAAAGACATGTATCATATGACCTCACTGATATGAGGAATTCTTAATCTCAGGAAACAAACTGAGGGTTGCTGGAGTGGGGGGTGGGGTGGGAGGGATGGGGTGACTGGGTGATGGACACTGGGGAGGGTATGTGTTCTGGTAAGCGCTGTGAATTGTGCAAGACTGTTGAATCTCAGATCTGTACCTCTGAAACAAATAATGCAATATATATTAAGAAAGAAAAAAAGAAGAAGAATGTAGCAGGAGGGGAAGAATGAAGGGGGGAAATCAGAGGGGGAGAAGAACCATGAGAGACGATGGACTCTGAAAAACAAACTGAGGGTTATAGAGGGGGGGGTGGGAGGATGGGTTAGCCTGGTGATGGGTATTGAGGAGGGCACGTTCTGCATGGAGCACTGGGTGTTATGCACAAACAATGAATCATGGAACACTATATCTAAAACTAATGATGTAATGTATGGGGATTAACATAACAATAAAAAAATTAAAAAAAAAAAGAATTAATCAAACTATATAGCATCTTATTATATGTAAATTATCCCTCTATAAAGTTGGGTTTTTTTAAATCTATTTGAAGTTATCAGAGGGCTAACAAGACAATGAACAAGACAGTCTCCACTAAAGACAAGGGTCTTGAGAAAGGCAGAGACACAGTTAGGTTTTTGGAGAAACTGTTTCCAAGGTGCATTTGGAGAAACTTTTTCTGAGGTGCCATTTGCCACTTCCAGAAGAGGAAGCTAAAAGAGGATGAACTGACAGCCTCATGGAGGCTAGAAAGACAAGAACTGATAGAGGACCAAAAAGGAGAAGAGAGCTAGTAAACCTCTTTTACTTGATATTAGTACCTGCATTGGGTATATCATATACATAAGTGTGAATCAGAAGCAGATAAGACCTTTCAGGGGATGCAGCTCAGCTTTGAACCTTATCAGTCTGGGAATTACTCTGAAGTGAGCCCAGATTGCACTCTCATATCTTCTATGGTGGGAGATATTATTGTAAGCCTCAAATTATTTTTAGTAACAATTTTGCAAATGCAAAGTCTAACACACAAAAAATAGTAACCAAGCAACATTCTAAAAACTTTCAAAGTCATCAAAAACATGGAAAGTTTGAGAAACTGCCACACACCCGAAGAGGCTAAGGAAACATAGTAACTAAATGCAATTTAGTATTCTGGATGGGCTCCTAAAACAGGAAAAGAATACTAGGATAAAACTGTTGACATTGAAATAAGAGTTTGGAGTTTAGCTAATGGTTATGTATCAATGTTGGTTCATTTTGTCACAAATGTACCATAGTAATATAAGACATTAACAATAGGAAAATGGCAATGGCTATAAAGGAACTTTCTACACTGGCTTAGCAACTTTTCTGTAAATCTGAAACCACTTAAGCAAAAATGTTTACAAAAAAAGAAACCAGTCACATGAGGAGATCAGACCAGTTAAAAAGATATATATCAGAGACGGAAGGACAGAGGGAAAGGAATAGAGTCTCAAGCAGCCTCCATGCCCAGCACAAAGCCCAACACGGGGCTCAATCTCACCACCCTGAGATCATTATCTGAGCAGAAATCAAGAGTCGGACCCTGAACCAACTAAGCCACCCGGGCGCCCCAAAAATGACTATATTTAATGTGTTCAAAGGAGATTAAAAACAAAAGTGGGATATTGTCAAAAAGTAAACACTATTTTTTTAAAACAGACAAAAGTCTAAAACTAAAAAAAAAAAAATTTAAACACTTAAGCTCAAAACTTAAATTAATGAATTCAATGGATAGGGCTTCTTCTTTGATCTCTGACGTATAAAGAGCTTCGTAGTCACACTCCTGTCCTTATAGCAAGAAAATTCAGGCAAACTGCCACACCAAAACCTGGAGTCGTGCACAGCCAGAGACATACAGCACCTGAAACTTGTTTGCATTTAGAATAGAAACTGCTAGACACCCTAAACTAGTAGGATCACTGACTTAACTAGCAGTTTGATCAATTTCTGCAGGCTGAATGAGGACTACCTTGAGAGCAAGAAATTCCTAGGGTCACATTCATAGAAAGATCCCCATACACTTACAGGCTCTTTCCCTCCAGGGACCACACCAGGTTCTCGAAGTGAAGATATAAGAAAGATTCCCTTGTGGTTATGGCAAAAGGAGAGGAATAACAGCCACTGATAATCCCTTCTCCCTAACAAAGACTCACTTCCCAGGGGAAAGGTCTTCACCAGAGGGTAATGACAAAATCTCATTCCAGCTACATCAAGGAAAGTCCAATCCACTCTAGTCTGCTCTAGGCTTCCTGTCTCATCTACAAAATAAACAGTCAACAGGGGACACAACTTCACCAAAATAGACTGGAAATGCTGCAGGTTTGGATGGAAGTAGGTGATAGAGAGGGAAAATCTCCACCCGTGAAAGAGGGATAGAAACACTCATAAAGGCCACACTCCAAAGACAGAAAAAATACTTGAGGGATATATTTGAGATCTTTCCTAAATTAATGACAGATGACAAACCACAGATCTAGGAATCTCAGAGAACCCAAGCTAGACAAATATAATACATAAATAACAACAACTGGGCAAATTGTATTCAAACTGCAGAAAGTAAAGACAAAGAAAATTTTGAAAATTTTAAAGAAAATATTCACTGGATGGATTTAATAGCAGATTAGATATGGCTAAAAAATGAATTAGTCGTCTGAAAGATAGGACAAAATATAAGCTGACGCATGGAAAGACTAAAGGAAAAATACCAAAGAGAAAAAGAGAAACAAATGATCAAAGTCTAACTGTCACGTATTTGTTATCTCAATCGAAGAGGAGAATGGATATGGGACAAAAGTAATATTTAAAGGGTAAATTCCAGGGGCACCTGGGTGGCTCAGTTGGTTAAGCATCTGTCTTCGGCTCAGGTCAGGGTCCTGGGATTGAGCCCCACAATGGGCTCCCTGCTCAGCAGAGAGCCTGCTTCTCCCTGTCCCTCTGCCTGCCGCTCTACCTACTTGTGTGCTCTCTCTCTCTGTCAAATAAATAAATAAAATCTTTTTAAAAATTTAAAAATTTAAAAAAAGGATAAATTCTGAGAACTTTTCAATATTGATAAAAAATACCAAACCACAGACTTACTTGATCATGAATTTGATTAATACTGAATTTTATTTGTTAATAGACTTTCAAGAATTCCCCATCTCTTGCAATGCCATTGTCTAGTTTTGGTAGAAGAAATACTATGGCCTCAAAATAAATTAGGAAATGTTTCTCCTCCTCTATTTTCTGAAAGAGTTTGTGCAAGATTTTATTTCTTCTTGAAATGTTTGATAAGACTAACTAGTAAAGCTATCTGCCTGGAGTTTTCTTTGTGGGAAGTTTTATTTATTTTTTAAATAAACTCAAGTTTTCATAGATATCATGCAACTCAATTTCTTCTTGCAAAAATTCTTCTAAGTTGCATTTTTCAATTGTCTATTTTATTTGTTATTGGATTTATTGGCATAAAGTTGTTATATTCCTGTATTACCATATTTTTATCTGTGAGCGATGTAGTGATATTTCCTCTTCATTCCCATTTTCAGTAATTTGTGTTTTCTCCTTTTTTTTGTTTTTGATGACTCTTGCCGGACTTTACCAATATTATTAATCTTTCCAGAAAACCAACTTTTTACTTTGTTAATTTTCTCAACTTTACTTTCTTAAAAAATTTCATTGATTTCTACTCTTATGTTGGTTATTTCCTCCTACCAATTTTGGGTTTAACTTACTGATCTTTACACATTTCTTAATGTATAAATGTGGTCATTGCTTTCAGATTTCCTCTCAAATGCAAGCATTTAAAGATATAAAATCCTTGGGGTGCCTGGGTGGTGCAGTTGGTTGAGCATCTGACTCTTGGTTTCTGCTGGAGTTATGATCTCAGGGTTGTGGGATCAAGCCCCACCTTGGGCTCCGCACTCAAGCTCCACACTCAGTGTGGAGTCCGCTTGCGTTTCTCTCTCCCTCTCCTTCTGCCCCTCCCCAACACTCCCCGCCATGCTCTCTCTCTCTCTCAAATAAATAAATAAATCTTTAAAAAAATAAAAATAAGGAAATAAAATCACATTTGAGTACTTACTGCCTTAGTTGCTCATACTAACTTTGATGTGTTCTATACCCATTACCTGCAGTTCAATACACTTTCTATTTTTTGTGTGTGATTTCTTCTTTGACCAAGTTTATTTCTGAGTGTGCTATTTTATTTTAAATATTCATGTCTCTTCTAGACACATAATTTTCATTTAATTCATTTGTAGTGAGAATAAATATTTTATGATTTCAACCCTTTAAACTATATTAAGACTTACTTTTGGCCCAGCATATGGTAAATATTCTATCATGGTAAACATCCCATATGTACTTGAAAAAAACATGTTTTCTGAAGTTGTTGAGTGTAGTGTCCTATAAATGTCAATTAGACAAGTGAGTTGATACAGTTGTTCTTCTATACAGTTAATAATTTTTTAATTTTATGAGACTATCCTTGATGATTATTCTAATCTCTCTTTAGTTTTGCCAGTTCTGCTTCATGTATTTTGAACCTGTTACTATGCATATAGGCATTAATGACTGGCTAGGTTGATAAATTGACTCTTTTAGCATTATGAAATATTGTTCTTTAATTCCAATCATTCTCTTTGGTCTATTTTGATATAAATATGGTTACACCAGCTTTCCATGCTTACTGTTTGCATGTCACATCTTTTTAAAATAATCTTTTACTTGCAATTTTGGCTTCATATTTAAAAGAGGTCTTGGAGATAGCATACAGTTGCATGTTGCTTTTTTACAGTATAAATACCTCAGATATTACTTAAAGTGTTGGTCCATCTACATTCAATATAATCATTGCTTTGGTTTGGTTAAGTCTATCATTTTGATATATATTTTCTAGTTAACCAATCCATTGTTTGTACCTCTATTCCTACTTTCTTGCCTTTTTTTTGTTAACCAAAATTTTATATACTATTGCATTTTAATTTCTCTTTAATTATGCTATTTTGCATTTATTAAGTGTTTGCTCTAGGAATTGCAATATGCGTCATTAACTTATGACTGTCTATTATGGTTACTATTGTACTACTTCCTATAAAGTGTAAAACCTTGTATCAGTAAAATTCTATTTACTTCTCTTGTCTTTTGTACAATTATGGGTAATAAAACTCACATTACAATGTTATTGCTTTTTTATTTAAGTAGTGAGTTGAGGCACACCTGGCTGGCTCAGTTGGCAGAGCAAGTGACTCTTGATCTTAGGGTTGTAAGTTCCTGCCCATATTGGGTGTAGAGATGATTTAAAAATAAAGTTAAAAAAAATAGTGAGTTGAGTTTTTAAAAAATAAAATTAAGAAAAAGAGATAATCTTCCATAATTATTTTTTTTTTAAGATTTTTTTTTATTTATTCATTTGACAGAGAGAGACACAGCGAGAGAGGGAACACAAGCAGGAGGAGTGGGAGAGGGAGAAGCAGGCTTGCCTCTGAGCAGGGAGCCCGATGCAGGGCTCGATCCCAGGACCCTAGGATCATGACCTGAGCCGAAGGCAGACGCCTAACGACTGAGCCACCCAGGCGCCCCTCATAATTATTAATAATAACTTTGTGGAGCTCTTCCTACTTTCCAAGTTTCCATCTCATTTCCTTGTAGAACTTCCCTTTGGTATTTCTTATAGTGTAGGTCTCCTGGAAACACATATGCACAGCTATTATTTACCTTTATTTCATCTTCATTTTTAAGAACAGTTTTGGTGGATACAGAATTCTGGGTTGACAGGATACCAGGTTCCCTATACGATCATTCCTTATGAATATACTTTTATGTTTTAGAAGAAACTCAAAGGAGTTGATTTAATGTCCTCGTGTGTCATTTCCAATGTCTAGGTCACCTTGGATTTTGTTTCTATTTACTATCTTTTTTCTTCTTAATTATGAGCTACATTTTTTTCTACTTTTTCATGTGTCTACTCATTTTTTAATTATGTCAGAGATTATAGATGATACATTGTAGGGAGTGCTTTAAAGAATATTAAGTTTTGTTCTGGCTGGCAGTTATTAATAGGGTATTGTTCTGTCCCTGGTTTTATTGGTTTTATTCTTTGTTTAGGTGTATTATTTCACCTAAGTTATAAACTTAGTCCAGAGCCTAGCTCTTACTCTAAAGTGTGATCCTTAATCTTAGGCTTTGGTTTTTCTGGGATCACAACTGAATAGCCAAGGTACTTGGCAAAGTGTCTCCACTCTGGCTGGTCCAAAACACCAACATCACTGAGCATATATCTGGCATCTCTGTTCAGATTTCATCCCCATAACAGGTAATATCTCTTAGGTTTTGTGGAGTTTCTTCTATGATGTGCAGCCAAGTTCTTGGCCAAAGGCTCCTGGCTTGCTCATTCACAAATTTCTGGACCACCACCCTCTGCTTGCTTTTTTCTTTCCATTCTGCAATCAGTCCCATAATGCCTGTTATCCAACACCTAAAAACAATTGTCTGATAATTTTATAGTTGTTTATGGTGGCAGTTACTGCTTCATGGCTTGAAGAGGATAGCTTTTCTACTCATAACATTTAAAAGTAAATATCTACTATTCCATAATTTAAAGTTGAGCATTGTATCTTCCTTCCTCCAACACAAGGAACTTAGAACACTTTAAATGTGATTGCAGCCATTTGAGTATCGTATGCTATTATCACTAGAAGTTTAATTTCTTCCTTGCTTTTTTCCATGAATATATGCATCATTATTGTTTAGTTATTGTTTTTGTTGCTGTTGTTTGTTTACTGTTATTTTTACTGTTATTGTTTTAATCAGTAGATATTTATCTATATTTCTCCCATGTTTCCCATGTATTTTAACCATGTCATTTCTTTTTACATCTCAGGCCCTGATTACTTTACTTTTTCAGAAACACTACCCTGTGATATTACCACACTTAAGATCTAATGATTTTAAAATCATTCAAGCTTTTGTTTTCTAAATGTGCTTTATTTTGGCTCCACTTTAAGATAAACTTTTTGTTGATGGAACACAAAATAAAGAACTACGCAAATCTTAAAAGTACCACTCAATGAATTTACAAAATTAAAACACCTTGTAATCAGTGCCTAGATGAAGACAACATATTAGCTACAAAAGCAGGAAAGTCCTTTTCAGTTACTAGCTCTCCTGCCAAAGTAATGATTAGTCTGACTTCTACTACTAGAGGGTGGGTCTGAATGTTTTTGTATTCATATCAATTGATTCTTACAGCATATAGTCTTTTTGGGTCTGGTTTCTTTCACTCAACATTGTATTTGAGATCCATCCATGTTGTTGGGTGTAGTTTTGGTTTCTTCATCTTAATTGTCAGATAGCATCTGATTATAGTAATATACCCCAGTATCTACTATTTTTTTAAAAGATTTTATTTATTTATTTGACAGGATAGGAAGAGAGAGCACAAGCAGGGGGAGCAGCAGACAGAGGGAGAGACAGGCTCACCGAGAAGGGAGCCCAATGCAGGGCTCGATCCCAGGACCCCGGGAACACGACCTGATTTGAAGGCAGACACTTAAAAACTGAACCACCCATGCACCCCACCCCAGTATCTACTATTGATGGAAACCAGTTGTTTCTAGTGTAAAGCTATAATGAATAATGCTGCAATGAATATGGGTGAGCATGTCTTTTAGGGAACATGTGTACATATTTCCATTGGATACTGTGATATTGTGCATAAATTTACATGTCAACATGACTGGACCATGGGTACCTAGAATTTTGATACATATTGAACCTTATTCTGGGTGTTTCTATGAGGGTGTTTTTGTTTGTTTTCAATTTTTTATTTAAATTCTAGTTAGTTAACATAATGCAATATTGATTTTAAGAGTAAAATCTAGTGATTCATCACTTACATAAAATACCTAGTGCTCCTCAAAAAAATTGCCCTCCCTAATACCCACCACCCATTCAACCCATACCCCACCAACCTCCCTCCATCAACCCTTAGTTTTTTCCTCTATAGTTGAGTCTCTTATGGTATGCTTCTCTCTTTTTTTTCCCCCTTTCCATATGTTCACCTGTTTTGTTTCTTAAATTCCACATATGAGTGAAATTATATGGTATTTGTCTTTCTCTGACTCACTTATTTCACCTAGCATAATATTCTCTAGCTCCATCCATGCCATTGCAAACAGATAGATTTCATTCTTTTTTTATGACTGAATAATATTCCATTACCACTTCTTTATCCATTCATCTGTTGATGGACATTTGGCTCTTTCTATAGTTTGACTTTCTATAATGCTGCTGTAAATGTCAGGGTGCATGTACCCATCTGAATCAGTATTTTTGTATTGTTTGGGTAAATACCTAGTAGTGCAATTGCTGGATTATAGGGTAGTTCTATTTTTAACTTTTTAAGGAGACTCCATACTGTTTTCTAGAGAGGCTGCACCAGTTTGCATTCCCACCAACAGTATTAGAGAGTTCCCCTTTCTCCACATCCTCACCAACAACTGTTGTTTCCTGTGTTGTTAATCTTAGCCATTCTAAAAGGTGTGAGGTGGTATCTCATCGTGGCTTTGATTTGCATTTCCCTGATGGTGAGTTATGTTAAGCATCTTTTCATGTGTTTGTTGGCAATCTGGGTGTCTTCTTTAGAAAAATGTCTATTCATATCTTCTGCCCATTTCTTCCCTGGATTATTTGGTTTTGGGTGTTGAGTTTGATAAGTTCTTTATAGATTTTGGATACTAACCCCTTATCAGATATGTCATTTGAAAATATCTTCTCCCATTCTGCAGGCTGCCTTTTAGTTTTGTTACCTTTTTGTTTTGTTACCTTTGCTGTGCAGAAGTTTTTATCTTAATGAAGTCCCAATAGTTCATTTTTGGTTTTGTTTCCCTTGCATTAGGAGACATATCTGGTAAGAAGTTGCTACAGCTGATGCCAAAGTGGTTACTGCCTGTGTTCTCCTCTAGGACTTTATTGGTTTCCTGGTCTTTCATCCATTTTGAATTTATTTTTGTGTACGCTGTAAGAAAGTGGTCCTGTTTCATTCTTTTACATGTGGCTGCCCAATTTTCCCAAAACCATTTGTTGAAGAGACTGTCTTTTTTCCATTGGATATTTTTTCCTGCTTTGTGGAAGACTGGTTGACCATAGAGTTGTGGGTCCAATTCTGGGTTCTTTATTCTATTCCATTGATCAATGTGTCTGTTTTTGTGTCAATACCATACTGCCAATGATTACAGCTTTGTAATACAGCTTGAATTCTGGAATTGTGATGCCTCCAGCTTTGGTTTTCTTTTTCAAGATTGCTTTGGCTATTTGGGGTCTTTTTGGTTACATACAAGTTTTAGGATTGTTTGTTCTAGCTCTGTGAAAAATGCTGGTAGTATTTTGATAGGGATTGCATTAAATGGGTAGATTGCTTTGGGTAGTAGAGACATTTTAACAATATTTGTTCTTCCAACCCATGAGCATAGACTGTTTTTCTGTTTCTTTGTATTGTCTTCAATTTATTTCATAAGCGTTTTATACTTCTCAGAGTACAGATCTTTTATCTCTTTGGTTAGGTTTATTCTAGTTACCTTATGGTTTTGGATGTAATTATAAATGAGATTGATTCCTTGATTTCTCTTTCTGCTTCTTCATTATTGGTGTATAGAAATGCAACAGATTTCTGTACGTTGATTTTATATCCTATGACTTTGCTGAATTCGTGTATCAGTTCTAGTAATTTTTTAGTGTATCAGGCTTTCTACATAGAGTATCATGTTGTCTGCGAATAGCGAAAGGCATCCAAATCAGCAAGAAAGAAGTCAAACTTTCACTATGAGGGTGTTTTTGAATGAGATTGACATTTAAATCAGTAAACTGAGTGAAGCAGATTGTCCTCCACAGTGTTAACAGAACAAAAAGACTGACCCTCCCCCAAGCAAGAGAGAACTCCTCCTGCCTGTGTGCCTTCAAACTGAGACACTGGCTTTTCCTGTCTTTGAATTTGAACTACACCACTGGCTTTCCTGAATCTCCAGCTTGTTGGCTTACCCTACAGTTCTTGGAAATTGTTGGCCTCCATAATTATGTGAGTCAATATCCTATAATCAATATACATATACATATACTTATACGTTTCTCTGGAGAGCTCTGCTATTCTTAGAACTTACAAATATTCAGGTTTAGAAGATACAATTTCCCAAAGCACTTGCTCTAATTACACTCCTACCACAGTGTATGAATGATCTAGTTGCTTTGCATACTTATCCACTTGTCTTTGATTTAATTTCAGACATTCTGGCTTATGGATAATTTTATTTCATTGTGGCTTTTAATTTGCATTTCCTTGAACACTAAGGAAGTTGAGCAGCTTTTCATATGTTTATTGATATTTTGAATATTCTCTTTTATGAAGTGACTTTTCAAGAATTTTGCCATTTTTCTATTAGGTTGTATGTCTTTTTCTTAGTTGTTTGTAGGAATTCATTATTTGTTCAGGTTATAAGTTCTTTGTCAAACATATATATTGCAAACATTTTTTTAACTCTGTTTTCATTTTTAGTTTTTTAATGTTATCTTTTGAGGAACAGATGTTCTTACTCTTAGCATAGTCTAATTTCTCAACATTTCTAATCACAATTTGCAGTTTTTGTATCATGCTTTAGATTTCTTTGCCCACCCCCAAATCATGAAGATATCATCCGATGTTTTTTTCTAAGAGTATTATGATTTTACCTTTCACATCGAGACTTTTGCCCATCTGGAATTAACCTTTGTGTATGCTATGAAGTATGGTAGGAATAGAAATTTATTATTTTATATGGATATCCAATTGACCCAATATTATTCAGTGAAAAGGTAATCTTTCCCTCCCTCTATTGCCACATCACCTTTGTTGCTCAGATGACAATACCTATGTGGGTCTGATGTACTTAAAGCAACATCAGACTCTCTTAACTACTGTAGCATTATAATAAGTCTTTATATACCTAGTAATGTGAATTCGCTACTCTTTTTTCTATTTCTTCAAGATCACTTTGGGTATCAACCCTTTTTATATTAATATAATTATTATTCATAATTTGGGGGGATTCTATAGAATTTTTAGATCAACTTGGGAAAAATTGATGTCTTTGCCATATTAAGTTTTCTAATCTTTGAACATTGTATTTCTTCTGTTTATTTAGATCTCTAATTTCTCTCAATCATATTTTGTCATTTTCAGGGGCGCTAGGTGGCACGGTTGGTTAAGCATCTGACTCTTGGTTTTGGCTCAGGTCATGATCTCAGGGTCATGAGATCTAGCTGCACATTAGGCTCCATGCTCAGCAAAGAATCTGCTTGAGATTCTCTGCCTCTGGCCCTCCCCCTACTTGCACTCTGTCTCTCTCAAATAAATAAATAAACAAATAAATAAATAAAATCTTAAAAAATATATTTTGTGATTTTCAGTGTAGATATTTTGAGGAAAAAAACTTTCATAAGAATTATTCATAGACATTTTATTTTTTAATGATGTTAAATGATATTTAAAAATTTTTCATTTTGTAATTGCTGCATGTATAGAAATATATTTGATATTTGCATATTGGTCTTATGCCCAGTGAAATTCTAAACTTATTATTAATTCTAAAAGTTTTTCTATAGATGTTTCTAAATGTTCACAAAGCAACTGTCAACTTTTTTGCAATTCTTATTCTTTAATTTCTTTTTTTCTTAAGTTTTATTTATTTGAGAGAGAAAGAGAGCAAGAGCGAGTGGGGGAAGGGGCAGAGGGAGAGAATTTTCAAGCAGACTCTCCATTGAGTGTAGAGCCTGACATGGGGCTCAATCTCATGACCCATGAGACCATGACCTAAGCCCAAACCAAGAGTTGGACGCTTAACTGACTGAGCCCCCCAGGCACCCCAATTTTTTAAAAGATTTATTTATTGTTTCTTTTTCTTGACTTATTTCACTAGCTAGGACCATCAAGTTCAATATTTAATAGAAGTGATATCATACTGTTTTGTTTCACTACTGATCTCAGGCAGAGAAGATATTCAATAATTCACCTGGGTCTTCCATAACAAAACAGTAGTTTTAAGCACAGGAATTTATTTGAGTAGTTTTAAGCACAGGAATTTATTTTTTATTTATTTTTTATTATTATGTTACATTAATCACCATACATTACATCATTAGCTTTTGATGTAGGGTTCCATGATTCATTGTTTGCGTATAACACCCAGTGCTCCATGCAGAATGTGTCCTCTTTAATACGCATCACCAGGCTAACCCATCCTCCCACCCCTTCCCCTCTAGAACCCTCAGTTTGTTTCTCAGGTCCATAGTCTCTCATGGTTCATCTCCCCCTCCGATTTCCCCCCCTTCATTCTTCCCCTCCTGCTATCTTCTCTTCTTCTTTTTTTTTTTTTTAACATATAATGTATTATTTGTTTCAGAGGTACAGGTCTGTGATTCAACAGTCTTACACAATTCACAGCACTCACCATAGCACATACCCTCCCCAATGTCTATCACTCAGCCACCCCATCCCTCCCACCCCCCACCACTCCAGCAATCCTCAGTTTGTTTCCTGAGATTAAGAATTCCTCATATCAGTGAGGTCATAGGATACATGTCTTTCTCTGATTGACTTATTTCACTCAGCATAATACCCTCCAGTTCCATCCACGTCGTTGCAAATGGTAAGACTTCATTCCTTTTGATGGCTGCATAATATTCTATTGTGTATATATACACACATACATATATATACATACCACATCTTCTTTATCCATTCATCTGTCAATGGACATCTTGGCTCTTTCCACAGTAAGCACAGGAATTTATTGTCTTACAGTTCTGGAAGCTATGAGTCTGAAATGTAGTGGCATTTGATTATACCTTAGCTTTTATATTCTGGCAACTCAGGTGGTCCTGTTTGGCTATGTGATTAACCTATTGTTTAATGCAGATGCAGCCAATAAATTACATTTATATTAAATATTGTAGACAATCCAAGTATGTCATGCTGAAAGTGCTCCTAGAGGGTAATCAGTATTGAGCAACCCCTGCTGAATCCTTATTTATCTTACAGCTGGTACATTTTATTAGAGCAGCTATTCTTTGCTAGGTGTTTTGAGTAGGGATTAAAACTTCCTCAGAGGTAGGAGATGCACTGTTGGCCTGCTCCCACCTACATTCTAGTCCTGAAAAATAACCCACTCAATCTTAGTTATTATTATTTATTACAATATTGTTGAATTTGTATTATGAATATTTTCTTTAGAACTGTGCATCTGTGCTTATCAATGGAACATCCCTGAGATTTTCTTGTTTTAGTAACAACCTTGTATGGTTTGGGTTATCTAGGTTATGCTGACATAAAATGATTTGGAAATTATTCCTAATTTCCTATATTGTAAAGCAGTTTGTGTAAGTTTTGTGTTATTTCCTCTCGAAATCATTAGAAAAATTAGCTGCTGAACCATCCAATTTGGTTTCCTTTCTCAGGAAGTTGCATTTTGTCATTTGTTATAGAATCATAACATACAAACAGAAAATGTCACGAGTTTGTGAAACTTGCACTGAGATCAAGAAAGAGTATTGCCAGCACTCCATTCTTTTCCTCCATTCTAGCTTTTATCTTTCAAAGGGTAGTATTATCTTGATTTTTAATATCATAGATAGTTTTATCTACTACTGAATTGCACAATGCATTCTCTCTTGTCTGACCATTTTTGATCAAATTTACATTTGTAATATTTATCCATATTTTATTGCATGAAGCTGTAGTTCATTGATTCTCTTCAGTATATAGTATTATGTCATATAAATAGACCACAAACCTTTCTGCTGTTGATGGGCATCTAAGTATTTTCCAGTTTGAAGCAATTAGAAATAGTGTTGCTGTGACCATTTCTTATAACTCTTCTTTTAGTGAATGGGTGTGTCTCTTGAATATGTTTACTCCACGTTCTTATGAACACTTGATTTCTTTCCCTTTTATTATAAGCATTTTAGATGGTATTAACGGTATTAGTTATCAGTTGCCTCATTAATTTATGAAGCTCAGGACTTTTTCATATATTTATTCACAATTTAAATATTCTCTTTTGTGAGGGGCTTATTCAGCTTTTTAACCTATGTTCTTATTGAATTGACTTTTTTTTTTCCTATTCATTTTTAGGAATTCTGTAGTCTAGATATGAGTCTTTTGTCATAAAAATGTGCTACAATTATCTTGTTCCACCTTGTGCCTTCCTTTTCACTCTTGGAAGACATATTTTGACACATAAATTTTACTAATCTTAATATAGTACAACTTATATGGTTTTTATTTATGGTTGGCATTTTTTCTGTCTTGCTCAAGAAATATTTTCCTGCTCTAAAGTCAGAAAGATATTTCCCTATGTCTCTTCTAAAAGGTTTACTATTTTATCTTTCACATTTAGAGCTGTAATTCATCTATAATTAATGTTTGTCTATGCTCTGAGGTAAGGTAGTGTTCAAAATTATTTTTTTTTCTGTGTGGATATGCAGTTGTCTTAGCACCATTTATGGAAAAGGCCATCTTTCTCCTTTGAATTACAATTTCACTTTTGTTCTACATCATATGACAGCACATATGATGGTGTGTTTCTATGCCCTGTATTCTGTTCTGAGGTTCTATCTGTCTTTGTACCTTCACCTTGGTTCTCCTTGTCTTTATATATAAATTTTAAAATCAACTGTATACTTTCCCCCAAAATCTACTTGTCTATTATTTTGTTCTATTTCTTGTATTTTAAATTAAGATAGAAGTTACATAAGGTAAACCACACACATCTTAAACTGAAACTGTAAGAGAAGACTCATCTGTAGTCTACTGAAATAAAGTTACTGTAATCCAGGAATCCTGTATCCAGTGAAGAAATAACTCATCTTCGGGGCAAAAAGAAGCCATTTTTTGTCATGCATTTACTGTTGAAAAATATTTTCATTAGAGAAAGAACTCTAGGTTAGCAATTCTTTCCTTTCAGGACTGTAAAAATATGGTGCCACTTCTTGGCCTCTGATGAGAAACCTGCTGTCGTTCAAATCAATATTTCTTTACAGGGATGTGTCACTTTTCTGAGGCTCCTTTCAAGATTATTTTCTTTGTCTTTAGTTCTCAGAAGTATGATTATGACGTGTCTGGGCAATAATGTCTTTGAGTTTATCCTGTTTGGTATTTGTGGAACATCTTGAATCTGTAGGTTTACAGTTTTGTTTTGCTTCATTTTGCTTTGTTTTTGCCAAACTGAGGAAGCTTTCAGCCATTATTTCTTCAAATATTTTTTAGGCATCACACCCTTTCTCCTCTCATTTTTGGACTCTGATGACATAAATTTGGGCCGGTTGTCATTGCCCTCCTGGTTCCTTAGGCTCTGTTAATTTTGTTTCCTCTGTGTTGTTCAAATTAAATAATTTCTAATGATCACATTCCTTGATCCTCTTCTTTATCACCCCCTTTCTGCTGTGGAGTCATTACAGTAGGTTTATTTCAGGTATCAGCTTCTTTCATTCTAAAAGTTTCATTTGACTCTTCTTCGTATCTTCTATTTATTTGCTGAAACTTTCTATTTTAACTTGTTTCAAGAGGGCTCATGATTGCTCATCTGAGCATTTTTTAATACCCACCTCAGAGATTTCTCATAGAATGAATGCCAACATCTCATCATAAATGTCTGGCGATTTTCTTAATGCAGGTTGAGGTTGTTTTGTTTGTTTGTTTGTTTTGTTTTGTTTTTTGGTTCTTCACATACTGAATAATTTTGGATCTTTATCTTGAATACTTTGAATATTATGAGATCCTGGGACTTGTTTAAGTCCTATGAAGAATGAAGATATTTACATTTTAGCCTTCTGTAGGCTGTGGTTCCAATACCAGTTCAGTTTTCTACGCCTTTAGTGTGATTCAGATCTATCCTGGATCTGTGCCACCCAGCTGTCAGTCAAGTACCTGGGCACAGGTCAATTGGTTTTCTCAACTCTTAAAGTCTTAATATGCCGATTAGAATCAGATCCACGAAGGTATAGGTTAGAGAGCACGTTTGTGTTCCCTGTGGTTCCCATTTTTGGCCTCCTGGCCAGGAACTGCCCAGTTCCATCATTACACCATACATAAAGGCCCATGCCATGCAAGACAGAGAGAAAAGAACCCTGAGATTGACTCTGCCTTCTTGGATCTGTAGCCACAACAAATGCTAAAGGAAGCTTCCCTCCCTCAGATATTTAGCTCCTGCAGTTTTCTATTGCTCCTTTTGCTGCATGGCTCCATCATCACACAACTGTCTTGGGCACTAGGGTGCAAGAACTAAGAAAATGGAAAGAAAGCATGGGGGGTTTCCCTCATTCCTCACTTCTCTTCCCTAGCCTTTCAGCTCAACTAGAGGGCTTCAGTTGGAGTTCTCTGTCTGCACCACAGTGCTCAGTTCTGGTTTTCCAGCTGCATTGTTTTCAGGCTGGGGAATATACAAGGAAAATATGGCAAACACACTGCCAGTTCATTGGTATTTTGAATTCTGATGGTTTCCTTTGATTTGCCAGCTGATATTTAATTTTCAGAGTTGTAGATTGCTGTCTATGCATTCTGTTCAGGTTGTATAATTGGAGTTCAGTGAGATAGGAAGACTGACATGTGTTTACTCCATCTTCCCTGGACCTGGATCTAGAAAGTTACTTTTCTCACCTACTATTTAGTTAAGGACAGCAATAGAATTTATATAGGTGATATTTGGTTAATTTATCAACATATTGTTTCTTCGTTCACTTGCTTCCCCTCTAGGTTAAGTATTCATATGACTATTCATCTTTAATATTTATTTTAGAGAATGTCTTTATATGGTAAGCTCTTTTTGTTATATGTTTATAAATGTCTCAGTTTTCCCATCAAATTTTGAATTTTTCAATGTCAAAAATATACAAATACAGAAAAATGCTTAGAGCAAATGTACCTCTTAAAGAGTTATTATACGATGAATATCCTCTTAACCCTATTCATAAATCAGAAGTTGGCAGCAACCCTGGAAGCCTCATGCCCCTTCCTCAAAACAAGCATCTTCCTCCCATAGCAAGACAACTACTGTTCTAAATTTCATGGGAATCCCTTATCACTTTTCTTTATAGTTTTATTACCTAGCTGAGCAGCCCCAACCACTATAATTTAGTTTAGCCTGATTTTAAAAAATATATCTGTCATCCATCTGTATTTTTTTAACCTTGAACATTTTTGTTGAAAAAAATCCAATTCTGCAATTTTTCCTACAAAGTAGTGATTGGGTCTATAAACTTAATCTGATTCAGATTTTACTTTGAGAGGAAAATTACTTCAATGGTGCTGTTGATTTCATTGTCAAGGTGCATATAATTGTCTAGTTATCCCTTTTTTGTGATTGGTAGCCATATATTCTTAGTTGGCAATGCTTAGATCTTTAATTTATACATGTTGCAAAATAGTGATGCTCCAGCTTTTTCCTTCTTCATTTAAATATATCCCAACATCTGCCATTTATTTCCCAGTGGTAAAGACTATACTTTCAGGGATCATTTCTATAGTTTGTTATTTCCCAGTGGTAGTTTGCATAAGAAAGGCAGGATAGATGTTTGAATCTTTCCATTTATTTGAGTTTGCAAAACAAAGAACAGGCACCTTAGTATCCTATAAATGTAATTAATCTAATCATGTGTGTGTGTGTGTGTGTGTGTGTGTGTCTGTGTGTCTGTGTGTGTGTGTGTGTCCATGCAGACCTCCAACTTCAGATAACATCAGGGTCCCAGCTATGAGAGCTATGAAATCCATCTCCTTACCTGTGCTGAGGACATGCCTTTGACAGGCTGCTCTTTGTTCCTGGGAAACACTGAACTCCTCTGATAACCACCTTTGGCTAGAGGTCTCCCAATGGCCTTGCTATACCTTCCTGAATGGCAGGCTAGGCTTTCCACCCAACCTTTTCCCCCTCCTCCCTTCACTTGGGATCAGACTTAACACTGCAGTTTGATAACCACTTTATTCCACTCCCTGTTTTCTCTTACATCATCATTTCTTCCAATAAAACCCTCAAACATTTCCTCCCACCTTGGCATCTGCTTCTTGGAGAACCTGGATGAATGCCTTATATCATTATGAGCTCACAGATTTACACTTCTTCAGTGTGTTTCAACCTATTACAGTCATTATCCTTACCGATGGTCAAATTGTCCTATCTTTGAATTAACCCTCAAGTCTTTTAACATGACTCTACTCCTCCTTGATAATGGCCTTGCAGTCTGTTGTAAGATATTCTGAGCTTTTCTTCTCATCTTGTACTTTTCCTGCCCAAGACCTGAAATCAGCTATTTCAACCATTTCTCTAAGAAGCCCTGGTATTTTTAGTTGTAAATGTTATTTTGGGGCCTCTCCAATAGATAAATTTAGGATATCTATCTATCTATCTATCTATCATCTATCTATCCATCATCTATCTCCATCATCTATGATAAATGCCTAATGAGTTCCAATTCAGGATTACAGACTGCTTACTTAAGTTTTTCTATCTTACATTTACAGCTCCTAAAAATTCTGGTTCTCAAAAGCACTAGGGATAATCAGATTAGAATAACACCTACATATTCATTTGCTTTATCTCACAAAACAAACAAAACACATTCAGAACAGCAATACCAACACTGTCACCAAGATGATTACTGAAAAACGCTTTAAAAATAGTTTCTTAAGATGAAATCAAGAGGGAGACAAACCGTAAGAGACTCTTAATCTCAGGGAACAAACTGAGGGTTGCTGGAGTGGAGGGGGGTGGGAGGGGTGGGGTGGTTGAGTGATGGACATTGGGGAGCGTATATGCTATGGTGAGCGCTGTGAATTTTGTAAGACTGACGAATCACAGACCTGTACCCCTGAAACAAATAATACATTATATGTTAATAAAAAAAGATAAGAGATGTAAATATGAAATTAAAAATTTGTTTCTTTGTGGTTATGTTTTTTCCGTGTTCTCTTCCTCTTTTTAAAAAGTTCTACTGTGAGACACCTGAGTGGCTCAGTTGGTTGTGTCTGCCTCTTGATTTTGGCTCAGGTCATGATCTCAGGATGGTGAGATCGAGCCCCACCTCAGGCTCCATGCTCAGTGGGGAGTCTGCTTGAGATTCTCTCTCTCCCTTGCTCTCTGCCCCTCCCCTCAAGCTCTCTCTCTCACTTTCTAAAATTAAAAAAGTAAATCTTAAAAAAAAATTCTACTGTATGCACATTATCAAAGCCTATAGCTATTACAGGCTATATTCTCCCTTGTACTCATATTTAATCTTTGTTCTACAAATAATAATAATAATGCTTAACAGTGATCTTTATGCCAGTTTCTTCAGTAACATTTATTATCTAAAACATGTTCTCCAGTACATTTCTAAGAAAGGACTCATGGAAAATATTGCCTAAGTTTTTGCATATTGATGACTATTTGCTTCCTATAATTGAAAGTCAGTTTGCATGAATATAAAACCTTTAGCTGAGTTTTTAAAAATATGAGTATCTTAAAATATATGATTTTTCTTTCTTCTCACATAAGGTGCTGCTCTTGAGAAGTCTAAGGGTAGTCTAATTTTCTGTTTTATGTGACTTTTTTCTGTTCTTTTTTTCCTGGATATCCAAAGTACATTTACCTTTTTCTTCAAAGTTCAATACTTTATGTCTTGGTTTTTGTTGTTCTGGGTTGACTTTCTTAGATATGCACTGTATCTTTCATTCTGTAGTTTAAAATCCTTGTTTTTGAAATGTTTATTAAAAATACATCTCCTAATATTTGTTTTATTCTTGTTTTGGTTTTTCTTCTTCGATCTGTATGCTGGTTTTTTTGTGGTGGTGGTAGTGATCATTTTTTATATTATCCTTTTTATTCAAATCCTTTACATATCTTTTAAAAAATTTAACTATCCTCTTCTTCTTTCATTTCTCTCTTTTTTTTTTAAGATTTTATTTATTTATTTGAGAGAGAGAGAATGAGAGAGAGAGCATGCACGAGAAGGAGTAGGGTCAGAGGGAGAAGCAGACTTCCCACTGAGCAGGGAGCCTGATGTGGGACTCAATCTTGGGACTCCAGGATCATGACCTGAGCCGAAGGCAGTTGCTTAACCAACTGAGCCACCCAGGTGCCCCTTCTTTCATTTTTCTTAAGACATAACCTGTTGTGATTATTTGTCCGTGTTTATTTATCAAATGCAGTTCTTTTAAAAATATTTTCCCCTCAGTTCTGTTAATTGATATTCTCTCATCTTTTGTGTCATTTTCTTAATCAATTATTTTAAAATATCAGGATATACATTTCATTTGTATACATTTGCATATTTTTAAAGTCTTTTATCAAAATGTTTTTCTGGCATGATTTTAATTTCTGTTTTCTATAAAAGTTTTGTATGACCTCAATCTTTTGCTTTTACTGAGTTTACGTGAAATTTGGTTCTTCTAAACTTGCAGAATGGAGGTATGATTTAGAATGGTTTCTCATCACAGCTCTCAAATAATGTGGTGGATTTTGATGTGTCTACTTGATAAAACCAAACTGTGTTTTCTAGAATTCTCTTCACTGTATTTTTCTGGCTAGGGCAGGGAGATTCTCCTGGGAGATTTGGAAAGAAGAAGTAAAACAGCAACAAATTTGTAGCTCACATGTATTGTTGCTGATTTGCTGAGCTCACCTTGTCGGCATGAAGCAGAGACAGGCTCCACTTTCCCCTGGATCCTCCTTCAACTTCTCCAACTCCTGGGCCAGGAATATGTTTAGCTCCATGGCAAAGAAGCTTTGCATGATGCCCATAGCACCAGTTTCAAAGGCAACAAGATTCAACACAGGTTTCAGTCCATTCTTATGAGGTTCCAGTATATGCTTGTGAGTTCTGGCTAATTCTTGCTCCCCCCCACCGCATACATGCATCTCCCAGTCCTGATCACCTGCCCTGAGAACTTCAGATTCCAGCATCAGGTACAAGGACACCAGCCTTACAAAGTCTGCTTAACTGGCTCCCAGAATTTGACCTTATGCTAGTTCTCACACACTCATACACACACACACACACACACACACACACACACACACACATCCTGGTGGTTCTGCTTCTCTGAACCTTGATTGCTGATACAAATAACTTCTTTGGTTGCTTTTGAGAAGTGTTGGAAAATGCGACATCCTGCTTTCTGAAAGAGTCTGACTGTTTTCTTCCCCCACTTATAATCTGGACTCTCTTTTCCCTTTGCTTCTATTGTCCCTATCCAGTTCAATTTGGACTATTTTCTTAGCAGTTTCCTTTCTGTGTGGGCCTTTGTCTTGGAAGGGAGATTTGCTTATTATTATTGAGAGTTTGTAAGACCTAATCTGTGCTGGTCCTTTCAGATCTTACTGAAATCTTTGTGCCCTCCTTGCTTTAAGAGTGAGCAAATCCCACCCCACCCCCCCACCCCCAGTTCAGCTGCTTTCAAAAGCTGGCCTGCTGGGATTTCTAGAAAGCAACCATTGACAAGGTTTACCACATAATTTAGTAGAGCCTCTTGTTTAAAAACCAAAGAAAAGGCTCTTTCCTTTTCTCTGATCTCTCTTTCTCAACCTGTCATGGTGGTTTTTATTTGCTATTTCATGTTGTATTTGCTTGAGCATAGAGATACTCGGAGGGTGAGTGAGGCCCTCAGATGCACCCAGAGCCCTAGTCTGTGGTTCACCTCACAGACTGCCTGCATCCTGTGCCAGGTCCCAGCTGGAGTGGAAGGTGGTTGTGGTCTTTGGGCATGGGCGGGTAGGTAGACTGCTGAGAACCCATCCAAGAGCGGCAGGGAGGCCATGGGAAGCGGGACCACACATGAGCTAAGTCTCCAAACTCCCAATGTAAGCTCCACTATCCCATTAGACAAATTCAAAAATCATTAAGACAGCAACTGCCAATCATCAACCTCCAAGCTGGAGCCCTTCTGAGTGTGAGGTCCTGTGCATCTGCACTGGTCATGTGCCCATGAAGTTGCCCTGCCTGGTGGTGATATTGAAGGTGTCAGACCCATCAAAGGCCCACTGTTTTCCTCAGCTGACACCATGCCTGTCTTTTGGAAGGTAGTGTGTTGCTTCATGATCTTGTGTTCTGGAGTTCTTAGGAATACTGGACTCTCCAGCTCTATTTCAGAGGTTGTCTACAGAATTTGGGTCTTGCTATCCCCACTTATGTGTGTTCACAGGGATTTGGAGAGATTCAAAATGAATACTACTAGTTACACCATCTTCTCAGAGGCCTGGAAAAAATATCTTAATTGCCTATAATTTTTTACTTTAATAGTTGTTTACATTCAGCCCTTTGCAGATATTATTCCACAGGGTTCTGGTAATTGTTTTCACAAAATCCACCACTATTCTGTATCATTTTAAGTACCTACTTTGTCTTTTCTCTTCCAAAGATTTTATTAGATATAATCTTCACTTTCACTGGAAGACGCCTTGCTGTGTATATTTTCACTTATTCTGCACAATACTCAGAGCAAATTTTAATTTGAGATCTCCTTGCCTTAGAAAATATTCTCTGATACTACCTCTTCTAAAATTGCTTTTCTACCATTTTTTCTCCAGTCTTTTATTCTGAAACTCCAGCCAGATTTATACTGGAGACTTTTATTGTCTCCTTTCTTTAAAGCCTGTCCTTTCATTAACTTTTCTTCCCTCTGTGACTCCGAGGTGAGATACGGGTAGGTGGACTGTATTCCCCAATTTGCTGACCGCTGGGGCAGAGGATTGACTCTATTAGCTTTAGAGTGGTTCACGCATGTTGTTCCCTTTCACTTTCCAAAGTGTCTCTGTTTGGATGGTAAATCCTATGATCTTCAGTTTTAAATTCTAATTCACTCATTGTCTAGATATATTTTGTCAGTTGAAGCTCTGTAAATGTCATTGTTCATTTTCATTATTTTTCATTGTGTCCACTTGATCTTATTTCATTTTTGCCTGCTTTGTTTCATAATTTTTTGTTCTTTTGATAATCATATTCCTTTCTTTATCTCTGAGAGTCTTAAACAAACACCCAGGCTTGGAGCTAGAGGGGCATTCTGGAACTGTGTGGTGGAAGGATCCTCCTTACCACTGGGTGGTGGTAGAAGCCCAGGGCCCCTACATGGCTCCCAGTGACACCATGAAAAGGAGACTTATTAGTTCTGTGTGTGGAGGCAAAAGTTCCAACTGCCTACCCCTTCTCTGATGGGATGGAGGGGGGCGATGGACTCCAGCCATGCCCACTTACAGTCAAGGGCAGTGAAGGCCTAGGCTCTCCACTGGGCCATTGCTGATGAAGGTGGGTGTGTGCATGTTTTCTAAATATTTTCTCTCTTGTTGGGTCTTCTTTCTTCGTCCATTGGCTAGAGAGAGCAAGCTTTTATTGACTTATTTTTGTCTGAACTCATTGGCTATCCTCAGATGCTGGCTTCTCCAGGATCCAGTCTGGGATATGTAAGGCAAAAAGAAAATCCAGGGAACTCACTGCTGTGTTATTCCTCTGTCCCCAGGTCCCTAGGTGTTTTTTGTTTGTTTGTTTGTTTACTTAAATTACAGTATAGTTAACATACAATATAATATTAGTTTCAGGTGTACAATTTAGTGATTCAACACTTCCATGAAACACCTCGTGCTCATGTCAACAAGTATACTCCTTAAACGCCATCACCTATTTCACCCATCCCTCCTCTCACCTCCCCTCTGGTAACTATCAGTTTGGTCTCTATACTTTAGAGTCTGCTTCTTGGTTTTTCTTTCTCTCTCTCTTTTTTCCTTTGTTCATTTGTTTTGTTTCTTAAATTCCACATTTGAGTGAAATCATATGGTATTTATCTGTCTCTGACGTATTTCCTCAGCTGATTTATCTTTTTCTCTCCACCTTTCAGAATCTTATTTTGCTTGTATACTGTTTAGGGTTTTAGCTATACTTAGCTGGAGGAAGAGGGAGAAGTGCATCTCTTCCACTTTGGTCCTGAACTAGTTGTTCCTCCTGCTTATTTTAATGATGCTATTATTTTAATTATTTTCTTCAGTGGATATATGTTCCATTTAATGATATTTTCTGGGAGGAGGGTTGATTGTCTTAGTTTTAGAATTCCTTACGTGTTTATGGAATTTTGTTACATAGGCTCATTTCTCTCTCTGTCTCTGTCTGTCTGACTGTCTTTCTTTCCTTATCCTGTTGTATCTAACAATTTTACAATTGACAATACCTCCCTCCTTGGAACACTCAATCCAAAATGGCATTTTACTTACTGAGTCTAAAGTCATGTTTCTCAGCAAAACTGAGGACATTGCACAGGACATCCCAAGGTCAGAAGAAAGCTAAGCCTATGTCAGGGTCCTCCACCTCCGCAGTGCCTAATCCCCACTTCCTTCATGAACAAGGAAGATCGAAGGAGATTCTCATTTTAAGCATTGAGATAGATCATTTTCCACTTTTCCCAAGAGCCAGAAGTTTCTATCAGCAACCCAGCTTCTGCTTTTCAGGGTTTCTCAGCCACAGATACAATTTTTCTGTCTTGAAGCATAGCTGTACATTTTTAGGTTTTCAATCCCTTCTATATTTTCTCTGTATGACTGGATAAGGGGAAGCCTTCAAACATGATCTTTCAATGATGACTTGAAGTTGAGATTCCATATTTAGCCTGTCAAATCAGGGAAGATCAAGAACTCTGATAAATTCCAAAGCCTGGGGAAGTTTAGGAAAAGATGCATTCCCATACACTGTTGTTGAGAGTATACATGAGTACAACTGCTAGGAGAGAAATTTGGGAATGTCTAACCAAGTTTTAATTAGCATCCTATTTAACACAATAATTTCATAATTCATCCTAGGATACAGTGAACAATATATACATTTAAAATTTATGCTTAAAATGCTTAGGGGTGCCTGGGTGGCTCAATCAGTTAAGCCTCTGGCTCTTGATGTCGGCTCAGGTCATGATCTCAGGGTTGTAAGATCGAGCCCCATGTCGACTCTGTGCTCAGCGCAGAGTCTGCTTGCCCCCCCAATAAATAAATAAATAGATAAATAAAATCTTTAACATATTTATTACAGTATAGCTTATATTAAGTTTAAAAAACTAGCCCTTATTTCTAGTGGGAATACAAAATGGTACAGCTACCTTGGAAAATAGTTTGGCAATTTCTTATGAAAGTAAACATATGATTACCATATAGCCCAGCAATTGCACTCTTGGACATTTATCCCAGAGAAATGAAAACTCATGTTCACACAAAAACCTGTACATGCATGTTCATAGTAATTTTATTTTTAATAACCCCAAATGGGAAATGACCCAGATGTCCTTCAGTGGGTAAATGGTCAAATAAACTGTGGTAAAGCCACACCATATAGAGTCTCTCTATTATTTCTTACAATTGCATGCGAATATACAATGATCTCAAAATTTAAAATTTAATTTAAAAAAAAAACAATCCTTAAAAGAGTGATTCTTTTTCTCCATACAGATCTCATGGTTTGTTTGGGGTTTGTTTGGGTTTTTTGGCTGGGTTATCCTAAATATTTTACAGAGTTTGTTTCTATTGTAAATTGAATCTTATGATGTTATTTTCTTAATGGTTATTGCTGATTAGAGGAATGAAATTCATTTTTATATGCTAATCTCCTATCTGGCAATTTTGCTATATTCTTTTATTTGTTATTATTTTCTTTTTTTATCTGTTATTATTTTCTGTCTGTTGAGTCTCTTTTTCTATTTTTCCAATGTAAATTATCAGAAAAAAGGGCTAGTATACAAAATCTATAAAGAACGTATCAAACTCAACACCCATAAAATAAAAAATCCAGTCAAGAAATGGGAAGAAGACATGAACAGACATTTCTCCAAAGAAGACATACAAATGGCTAACAGACACATGAAAAAATGCTCAACAGCACTCAATATCAGGGAAATACAAATCAAAACCACAATGAGATACCACCTCACACCAATCAGAATTGCTAAAATTAACAACTCAGGAAACAACAGATATTGGTGAGGATGCAGAGAAAAGGGAACCCTCTTACACTGTTGGTGGGAATGCAAACTGGTACAGTCACTCTGGAAAACACAGTACTTTAAAAAATGCTTTTTAATAATGTATTGAGGGGCACCTGGGTGGCTCAGTCAGTTAAGCATCTGCCTTCGGCTCAGGTCATGGTCTCAAGGTCTTGGGATCAAGCCCCCCACTGGGCTCTCTGCTCAGCAGGGAGTCTGCTTCTCCTTCCCCCCTCTGTGATCTCTCACTTTCGCTCTCTCTCAAATAAATAAATAAAAATCTTTAAAAAAATGTATTGAGAACGCCACATGATTTTCTTCTTACTGTATTCATGTAGTAAATTGCACTGGTAGATTTTCTGATAATGAAATAATCTGATGTTGAATCTTTTCTAATGGTGCCCCTTGCTTTCTTGGTATAAACTCTACATAACCATTTTGTTTTGTTAATTTAAAAATACACTATTGAGTTTAATTAGCTAACATTCCGGTTCTCATTTCTGAATGTATGTTCACCCGTGAAATCAGTCTGTCATTTTCTCTCCTTGTAATTCACTTGCTCTGTTTTGGTACCAAGGCTATTAACTGACTTCATATAATGAGTTTGGAAGCTTGTTTTCAAGTTCTATTTTCTGCAAATAAGGGTTTTGTATTCCTTGAGAGTTTGGTAGAGTTTACTTGTGTAATACTGTCTCAGTCAACAAGGGGAGAATTTGCCATTTCAATAAGTTTATTGGTTATTGGTCTTTACAGCTTTTTCTTTCTCCTGGCACAAAATTTAGTATTTTAAGTGTCTAAAAATTTTTCCGCCTCATCTAGGTTTTTATATTTAGTCCTCTATAGTTATTTGTAGTGTTTTTGTCACTGAATCTTAAGTTAAATTGCCTTTTCTTATTTTTTTCTTTTTAAATTCATATCAAATAAATACTTCACTTCCCAGTAAAAAAAGAGTGTATCTCCCAATACCTCCAAGCCAGTAATAATTTTCCATTTTCTGCAGAGACTCTTCCCATTCAATCTTCAATCTGGTTAAATCATGCTCTTGTCCAATTGTCATGCTAGAGATTTCTCTTATCATCATCCTAAAAATTCTTTCTGCTTATTTTCTGAATTAGTTAACTTATTTTTAGATCTCATGATTTCCTCTTTCTGTTATTGCTGTCACATTTTAGTAGAGCAAATTTTTCTTAAAAAAGATGCATGGCAATCACACTTTGAGACCATATTTCCTGAAAGTATCTACATTATCTCATATGAGATTGACTAGTTTGTATAGAAGTCTGGATTGGAAATAATTTTTCTTTAGGAATATGAAGGCATTGTTTATAGTCTGAGGTCATTTTAATGACTTATCTTTTGTATTCACCATTTTCTTGTACATATTGTTGCCCCCTTTCCACAGTGTTCTGAAATGTCAGAGGTTGGTTTCTTGTGATTCCCTTTCCAACATTGTGTCAATGCTCAGTAGAACCTTTCAATCTGGAGACTCATGCCCTTAAATTCTGAGAAACTTTGTAGTATTATTTCATCATTATTTTCTTATCTGTTCTCATTTTTAAAAACAGCAGTTATGTGGATATTGGCCCTCCCAGACCGATATATTTTTCTTAAACCTCATCTGTTGCTTTGTTCTACTGTCTTTTTTTAAATTTAATTTTCTTTTATTTTATTATGTTATGTTAGTCACCATGCAATACATCATTAGTTTTTGATGTGGTGATCCACGATCCATTGTTTTCGTATAACACCCAGTGCTCCATGCAGTACATGCCCTCCTTAATACCCATCACCGGGCTAACCCATCCACCCACCCCCTTCCCCTCTAAAACCCTGTTTGTTTTTCAGAGTCCATAGGCTCTTGTGGTTCATCTCTCCTTCTGATTCCCACCCCTTCATTTTTCCCTTCCTTCTCCTAATGTCCTCCATGCTATTCCTTATGTCCCACAAATAAGTGAAACCATATGATAATTGACTTTCTCTGCCTAACTTATTTCACTTAGCATAATCTCCTCCAGTCCTATCCATGTTGATGTAAAACTTGGGTATTCATCCTTTCTGATGGCTGAGAAATATTCCATTGTATATATGGACCACATCTTCTTTATCCATTCATCTGTTGAAGGGCATCTCGGCTCTTTCCACAGTTTGGCTATTGCAGACATTGTTGCTATGAACATTGGGGTGCATATGGCCCTTCTTTTCACTACATCTGTGTCTTTGGGGTAAATACCCAGGAGTGCAATTGCTGGGTCATAGGGTAGCTCTATTTTTAAATTTTTGAGGAACCTGCACACTGTTTTCCAAAGTGGCTGTACCAACTTGCATTCCCACCAACAGCTTTGTAAGAGGGTTCCCCTTTCTCCACAACCGCTCCAACATTTGTTGTTTCTTTCCCAGTCCATTTTTGCCATTCTAACTGGTGTAAGGTGGTATCTCAATGTGGTTTTGATTTGAATTTCCCTGAGGGCTAATGATGATGAACATATTTTCATGTGTTTGTTGGCCATTTGTATGTCTTCTTCGGAGAAGTGTCTTTTCAGATCTTCTGCCCACTTTTTGACTTGATTATTTGTGTTTTGGGTGTTGAGTTTGAGAAGTTCTTTGTAGCTCTTGGATACCAGCCCTTTATCTGTAGTGTCATTTGCAAATATCTTCTCCCATTCTGTGGGTTGCCTCTTTGTTTTGTTGACTGTTTCCTTTGTTGTGCAGAAGCTTTTTATCTTGATGAAGTCCCAAAAGTTCATTTTTGCTTTTGTTTCACTACCTTTTGGAGATGTATCTTGAAAGAAGTTGCAGTGGCCGATGTCAAAGAGGTTACTACCTATGTTCTCCTCTAGGACTTTGATAGATTCCTGTCTCACAGTGAGGTCTTTCATCCAATTTGAGTTTATCTTTGTGTATGGTGTTAGAGAATGGTCAAGTTTCATTCTTCTGCATGTGGCTGTCCAATTTTCCCAGCACCATTTATTGAAGAGATTGTCTTTTTTCCATTGCATATTTTTTCCTGCTTTGTCGAAGAATATTTGACCATAGAGTTGACGGTCCATATCTGGGCGCTATATTCTGTTCCATTGGTCTATATGTCTGTTTTTGTGCCAGTACCATGCTGTCTTGGTGATCACTGTTTTGTAATATAGCTTGAAATCGGGCAACGTGATGCCCCCAGCTCTTTTTCTTTTTTAACATTTCCTTGGTGATTGGGGGTCTTTTCTGATTCCATACAAATTTTAGGATTGTTTATTCCAGCACCTTGAAAAACGTCACTGGAATTTTGATCGAGATGGCATTGAAGGTATAGATTGCTCTGGGTAGCATAGACATTTTAACAATGTTTATTCTTCCGATCGATGAGCATGGAATATTTTTCCATCTTTTTGTGTCTTCTTCAATTTCTTTCATGAGTGTTCTGTAGTTCCTAGAGTATAGATCTTTTACCTCTTTGGTTAGATTAATTCCAAGGTATCTTATGGTTTTTGGTGCTATTGTAAATGGAATTGTTTCTCTAATTTCTCTTTCCACAGTTGCATTGTTAGTGTATAAGAAAGCAAGTGATTTCTGTGCATTGATTTTGTATCCTACCACATTACTGAATTGCTGGATGAGTTCTAGTAATTTGGGGGTGGAGTCTTTTGGGTTTTCCACATAAAGTATCATGTCGTCTGTGAAAAGAGAGAGTTTGACTTCTTCTTTGCGAATTTGAATACATTTTATTTCTTTTTGTTGTCTGACTGCTGTTGCTAGGACTTCCAGTACTATGTTGAACAATAGTGGCGAGAGTGGGCATCCTTGACGTGTTCCTGATCTTAAGGGAAAGGCTCTCAGCTTTTCCCCATTGAGGATGATATTCGCTGTGGATTTTTCATAGATGGATTTTATGAACTTGAGGAATGTTCCCTCTATCCCTATACTCTGGAGAGTTTTAATCAGGAAAGGATGTTGTATTTTGTCAAATGCTTTTTCTGCATCAATTGAGAGGACCATATGGTTCTTCTCCCTCCTCTTATTAATGTGTTCTGCCACATTGATTGATTTGCAAGTGTTGAACCACGCTTGCATCCCGGGGATAAATCCCACTTGGTCGTGGTGGAGGATCCTTTTAATGTATTTTATTGGATTCTATTAGCTAGGATTTTGTTGAGGATTTTGGAATCCATATTCATCAGGGATATCGGTCTGAAATTCTCCTTTTGGATGGGGTCTTTGCCTGGTTTGGGGATTAAGGTAATGCTGGCCTCATAGAATGAGTTTGGGAGCTTTCCTTCTGTTTCTATTTTTTGAAACAGCTTCAGTAGAATAGGTATTATTTCTTCTTTGAATGTTTGGTAGAATTCCCCAGGGAATCCATCAGGCCCTGGACTCTTGTTTTTGGGGAGGTTTTTCATCACTGCTTCAATCTCGTTACTGGTTATTGGCCTATTCAGGTTGTCAATTTCTTCCTATTTCCGTCTTGGCAGCTTATAGGCTTCCAGGAAGGCCTCCATTTCATCCAGATTGCTCAGTTTATTGGCATATAGTTGTTGATAATAATTTCTAATAATTGTTTCTATTTCCTTGGTGTTAGTCGTGATCTCTCCCCTTTCATTCATAATTTTATTAATTTGGGTCCTTTCTCTTTTCTTTTGGATAAGTCTGGCCAGTGGTTTATCGATCTTATTAATTCTTTCAAAGAACCAACTTCTAGTTTCATTGATCTGATCTATTGTGTTTCTGGTTTCTAATTCATTGATCTCTGCTCTAATTTTAATTATTTCTCTTCTAATGCGTGGCTTAGGCATCGTTTGTTGCTTTTTCTCTAGTTCTTTAAGGTGTAGAGTTAGTTGGTGAATTCGGGATTTTTCTATTTTTTTGAGTGAGGCTTGGAGGGCTATGTATTTCCCCCTTAGGACCGCCTTTGCAGTATCCCATAGGTTTTGGACCGATGTGTTTTCGTTCTCATTGATTTCCATGAATTGTTTAAGTTCTTCTTTGATTTCTTGGTTGACCCAAACATTCTTGAGCAGAGTGGTCTTTAGCTTCCCAGTGTTTGAATTTCTGCCAAATTTTTTCTTGTGATTGAGTTTCGGTTTTAAAGCATTGTGGTCTGAGAGTATGCAGGGAATAATCTCAATCTTTTGGTATCGATTGAGACCTGATTTGTGACCCAGTATATGGTCTATTCTGGAGAAAGTTCCATGTGTGCTCAAGAAGAATGAGTATTCTGTTGTTTTAGGGTGGAATGTTCTGTAAATATCTATGAGGTCCATCTGGTCCAATGTATCATTCAAAGCTCTTGTTTCCTTGTTGATTTTCTGCTTAGATGATCTGTCCATTGCTGAGAGTGGAGTATTGAGGTCTCCTACAATTAACGTATTGTTATCAATATGACTCTTTATTTTGGTTAACAGTTGGCTTATGTAGATGGCTGCTCCCATGTTGGGGGCATAGATATTTACAATTGTTAGATCTTCTTGTTGGATAGACCCTTTAAGAATGATATAGTGTCCTTCTGTGTCTCTAATTACAGACTTTAGTTTAAAATCTAGTTTGTCTGATATAAGAATTGCTACCCCAGCTTTCTTTTGAGGTCCGCTGGCATGGAAGATGGATCTCCATCCCTTCACTTTCAGTCTGGATGTATCTTTAGGTTCAAAATGAGTCTCTTGTAGGCAGCATATGGATGGGTCCTGTCTTTTTATCCAATCTGCAACCCTGTGCCGTTTTATGGGAGCATTTAGGCCATTCACGTTGAGAGTGATTATTGAAAGATATGAATTAATTGTCATCATGTTGCCTGTGAAGACCTTGTTTTTATAGATTGTCCCTATAAATTTCTGTTGTATATCACTCTTGGGGTCTTTCTTCTTTTATAGAATCCCCCTTAATATTTCTTGCATGGCCGGCTTAGTGGTCACATATTCTTTCAGTTTCTGCTGGTCTTGGAAGCTCTGCATCTCTCCATCCATCCTAAATGACAGCCTTGCTAGATAAAGTATTCTTGGCTGCATGTTCTTCTCATTTAGTACCCTGAATATGTCTTGCCAGGTCTAGTTTAGGTTTAGTACCCTTTCTGGCTTTCCAGGTCTCTGTGGATAGGTCTGACATTATTCTGATGTTCCTCCCTCTGTACATAAGGAATCTCTTCCCCCTAACTGCTCTTAAGATGGTTTCTTTTTTCTAAGATTTGCAAGTTTTACTATTACATGCCGGGGTGTTGGCCTGTTTTCCTTGATCTTGGGAGGGGTCCTCTCTGCCTCTAGGACTTGAATGTTGGTTTCATTCCCCAGATTAGGGAAGTTCTCAGCTATGATTTGCTCAAATGTATCTTCTAATTCTCTATCTCTCTCCACTCCCTCCGGGATTCCAATAATTCTGACATTGGAACACTTCATAGTGTCACTTATTTCTCTGATTCTATTTTCATGGATTCTGAGTTGTTTTTCCCTGGCCTCCTCTTTTCCCTTTTTATCTATTATATTGTCTTCCAGGTCGCTTATTCGCTCTTCTGCCTCAGTTACCCTAGCTGTTAGATTATCTAGATTAGATTGGATCTCATTGATAGCATTTTTAAGTTCTGCCAATTCACCTTTTATTTCTGCCCTTAGAGACTCTATGTTGCCATTAATTGATTTCTCCATTCTAGCCATTGTCTTCACAATTGCTAGCCTGAATTCCATCTCTGACATCTTGGTTATATCTGCATCCATTTGTAAGTCTGTGGCATATGTCATAATCTCTGAGTCTTTTCTATTTTGGGGACTCGTCCTCCTAGTCATTCTGTTGATGGGTGTTTGAGGGAATGTATAGAGTCCAAATTATTGACCAGAACCCAAGCAAGATGCACCTGTTTTCTTGGGACCTTAGGGTTGCTGGCCTCTTGTTCTCCAAGCCTCTCTTCTGGGGGAGGGGCCTGCCACGCTGTTACTCAGGCAACCCTGTTTGGGCAGAGTTGCCCTGCCCCCCTGTGGTGGGGGATGGGCTCAGTGGGAACCGGTTTTTTGGGGCTTTTGTCTCTGGCGCCTTTCCCTGGCGGCTTTCCACGTCTCTTCCGAGAGTCAGGGCAGAAGAGACGGTTTCCAACCCTCTGCCTCAGAGCAGAGATCGCAGTCTGCTCTTCAGCGAGCTCCCCAGGCCACAGTCTCTCTGTTTCTGTCTGTGCTGCTATAAACTGCAGTGTCCTGGGTTGTGTGCCCCTCCGTAGTGCTCCCAGCCCTGCCTCCAGGTCAGGGCACCTCTCTGCCCTTTGTGCCTCTAAAACAACCAGCCGCCCACAGTTCACACACATGGCCCCACCACTGCGGTTTCCATCTAAAATCCTTTCCCCTCTGCTACCAGACTGTGAGTCTGTGAGGGTCCCCAGTGCAAGAGGCTAGCACTCACCAGCAGTGTAGGATCCCTACGGCCACCCTCCTCCTGCTGCTGTTTATCCTCTGATATCTGTCTGCGGAATCACAGCCTCCCGATTTATACCTCAAAACCAACCCACCTGTGATCTTCTGTTTGTAGAGATCCAGATCATCCTACATATCAGGCTGATTTCATGGGTGCTCAGGGTGGTTTGGTAGATACCCGGCTCAATTCTGGGGACCAGGTGGAATAGGGTCCCCTACTCGTCTGCCATCTTTTCCCCTATGTTCTACTTTCTAATAGTGCAATGCCACTTTATCTTCCAGACCTTCTATTGTATATATTGTTTTCCCATTATATCTTTAATTTTTATGAACTTTTATTCTCTGAATATATTTTAAAGGCACCCTGTTTTTATTCCATGGATGCAATATCCTCTGTTATATGTATTGGTTTTATTCCCCATATACACAGCTGTCTCTGAACTGGCAATTCAGACACCATTTGTCACTTTGTCACTTTAAAATTTTTTAGTAATTCTTAATTGATGTCATCTTATTTGCTTTGTCATTTCACACCGATGTTATGTTTTTTCTCTTTACTCTGACTTAGTAGGATTTTGAATGTAGGCTCCATCTGTGATGCTCAAAAGAAAAATCCTTTATTTATTTATTTTACTATTTTTACTTTTTAAGTTTTTATTTTAAATCCAATTAGTTAACATACAGTGTAATATTACTTTCAGGTGTACAATATGGTGATTCAACAATTCTACACATTACTCAGTGCTCATCAAGATAAGTGTACTCTTAATCCCCATCACCTATTTCCCCTATCCTCCACCCACCTCCCCTCTGGTAACCATCAGTTTTTTCTCTATAGTTAAGTTTGTTTTTTTGTTTGCTTTTTTCTTTGCTTGTTTGTCTTGTTTCTTAAATTCCACATATGAGTGAAATCATATGGTATTTGTCTTTCTCTGACTGACTCATTTCATTTAGCATTATACTGTCTAGCTCCACCCATGTCATTGCAAATGGCAAGATTTCATTCTTTTTTTTTTTTATGGCTGAGTAATATTGCATTGTATATATATGCCACAACTTCTTTATCCATCATTAGTCAATGACACTTGGGCTGTTTCCATAATTTGACTATTGTTGATAATGTTGCAATAAACATTGAAGTGCATATATCTTTTTGAACTAGTGTTTTTGCTTTCTTTCAAATTAGATTCTTTTGTTTCAGATTTCAATTTCTACTGGTAAATATGCAGTAGTACAATTACTGCATCATAGGGTAATTCTGGGGGAAAGATGGCAGAGGAGTAGGGGACCCTATTTCAACTGGTCCCCAGAATTGAGCTGGATATCTACCAGACCACTCTGAGCACCCACAAAACCAGCCTGAGATGTAAGAAGATCTGGATCTCTACAAACAGAATATTGCAGGCGGTTGGTTTTGAGGTACGAAGCGGGGAGCCGTGATTCCGCAGGCAGATATCGGAGGATAAACAACAGCAGGAGGGTGCCTGGCCGTGGGGATCCTACACCACCGGTGAGTGACATCCTCGTGCGCTGCGGACGGGCACAGACTAGGAGACCGGCAGCGGCAGGAAAAGGACTTTAGGGCAGCCCCCGGGGTGGAAACCCGGAGCAGCAGGGTGGCGTGGGTGAACTGCAGCCCCCGGGTTGGAAACCTGGAGTGGCCAGGTAGCGCCTGTGAACTGCAGCCCCTGGGATGGAAACCCAGAGCGGCAGGGTCACACGTGCGTGAACTGGGAGCGGCCGGTGGTTTTAGAAGCACAAAGGGCAGAGAGGAGCTCAGACCTGGAGGCAGGACTGGGAGCGCTGCAGAGGGGCGCACAACCGGACGCTGCAGTTTATAGCAGCACGGACAGAAACGGAGACCGTGTGGCCTGGAGAGCTCACTAAAGAACAGACTGCAGTCTCTCTGCTCTGAGGCAGAGGGTTGGAAATGGTCTCTTCTGCTCTGACTCATGGAAGAGACGCAGAAAGCCACCAGGGAAAGGCACCAGAGAACAAAAGCCCCAAAAACTGATTCTGACTGAGCGCATCCCCCGCCACAGGGGTGCAGGGCAACTCCGCCCAAACAGGGTTGCCTGAGTAACAGCATGGCAGGCCCCACCTGCAGAAGACAGGCTGGGAAAACAAGAGGCCAGCAACCCTAAGGTCCCAAGAAAACAGGTGCATCTTGCTTGGGTTCTGGTCAATAATTTGGACTCTATACATTCCCTCAAACACCCATCAACAGAATGACTAGGAGGACGAGTCCCCAAAATAGAAAAGACTCAGAGATTATGACATATGCCACAGACTTACAAATGGATGCAGATATAACCAAGATGTCAGAGATGGAATTCAGGCTAGCAATTGTGAAGACAATGGCTAGAATGGAGAAATCAATTAATGGCAACATAGAGTCTCTAAGGGCAGAAATAAAAGGTGAATTGGCAGAACTTAAAAATGCTATCAATGAGATCCAATCTAATCTAGATAATCTAACAGCTAGGGTAACTGAGGCAGAAGAGCGAATAAGCGACCTGGAAGACAATATAATAGATAAAAAGGGAAAAGAGGAGGCCAGGGAAAAACAACTCAGAATCCATGAAAATAGAATCAGAGAAATAAGTGACACTATGAAGTGTTCCAATGTCAGAATTATTGGAATCCCGGAGGGAGTGGAGAGAGATAGAGAATTAGAAGATACATTTGAGCAAATCATAGCTGAGAACTTCCCTAATCTGGGGAATGAAACCAACATTCAAGTCCTAGAGGCAGAGAGGACCCCTCCCAAGATCAAGGAAAACAGGCCAACACCCCGGCATGTAATAGTAAAACTTGCAAATCTTAGAAAAAAGAAACCATCTTAAGAGCAGTTAGGGGGAAGAGATTCCTTATGTACAGAGGGAGGAACATCAGAATAATGTCAGACCTATCCACAGAGACCTGGAAAGCCAGAAAGACCTGGCAAGACATATTCAGGGTACTAAATGAGAAGAACATGCAGCCAAGAATACCTTATCCAGCAAGGCTTTCATTTAGAATGGATGGAGAGATGCAGAGCTTCCACAACCGGCAGAAACTGAAAGAATATGTGACCACTAAGCAGGCCATGCAAGACATATTAAGGGGGGTTCTATAAAGGAGAAAGACCCCAAGAGTGATATACAACAGAAATTTACAGGGACAATCTATAAAAACAAGGTCTTCACAGGCAACATGATGACAATTAATTCATATCTTTCAATAATCACTCTCAACGTGAATGGCCTAAATGCTCCCATAAAACGGCACAGGGTTGCAGATTGGATAAAAAGACAGGACCCATCCATATGCTGCCTACAAGAGACTCATTTTGAACCTAAAGATACATCCAGACTGAAAGTGAAGGGATGGAGATCCATCTTCCATGCCAGCGGACCTCAAAAGAAAGCTGGGGTAGCAATTCTTATATCAGACAAACTAGATTTTAAACTAAAGTCTGTAATTAGAGACACAGAAGGACACTATATCATTCTTAAAGGGTCTATCCAACAAGAAGATCTAACAATTGTAAATATCTATGCCCCCAACATGGGAGCAGCCATCTACATAAGCCAACTGTTAACCAAAATAAAGAGTCATATTGATAACAATACGTTAATTGTAGGAGACCTCAATACTCCACTCTCAGCAATGGACAGATCATCTAAGCAGAAAATCAACAAGGAAACAAGAGCTTTGAATGATACATTGGACCAGATGGACCTCATAGATATTTACAGAACATTCCACCCTAAAACAACAGAATACTCATTCTTCTTGAGCACACATGGAACTTTCTCCAGAATAGACCATATACTGGGTCACAAATCAGGTCTCAATCGATACCAAAAGATTGAGATTATTCCCTGCATACTCTCAGACCACAATGCTTTAAAACCGAAACTCAATCACAAGAAAAAATTTGGCAGAAATTCAAACACTGGGAAGCTAAAGACCACTCTGCTCAAGAATGTTTGGGTCAACCAAGAAATCAAAGAAGAACTTAAACAATTCATGGAAATCAATGAGAACGAAAACACATCGGTCCAAAACCTATGGGATACTGCAAAGGCGGTCCTAAGGGGGAAATACATAGCCCTCCAAGCCTCACTCAAAAAAATAGAAAAATCCCGAATTCACCAACTAACTCTACACCTTAAAGAACTAGAGAAAAAGCAACAAACGATGCCTAAGCCACGCATTAGAAGAGAAATAATTAAAATTAGAGCAGAGATCAATGAATTAGAAACCAGAAACACAATAGATCAGATCAATGAAACTAGAAGTTGGTTCTTTGAAAGAATTAATAAGATCGATAAACCACTGGCCAGACTTATCCAAAAGAAAAGAGAAAGGACCCAAATTAATAAAATTATGAATGAAAGGGGAGAGATCACGACTAACACCAAGGAAATAGAAACAATTATTAGAAATTATTATCAACAACTATATGCCAATAAACTGAGCAATCTGGATGAAATGGAGGCCTTCCTGGAAGCCTATAAGCTGCCAAGACGGAAATAGGAAGAAATTGACAACCTGAATAGGCCAATAACCAGTAACGAGATTGAAGCAGTGATGAAAAACCTCCCCAAAAACAAGAGTCCAGGGCCTGATGGATTCCCTGGGGAATTCTACCAAACATTCAAAGAAGAAATAATACCTATTCTACTGAAGCTGTTTCAAAAAATAGAAACAGAAGGAAAGCTCCCAAACTGATTCTATGAGGCCAGCATTACCTTAATCCCCAAACCAGGCAAAGACCCCATCCAAAAGGAGAATTTCAGACCGATATCCCTGATGAATATGGATTCCAAAATCCTCAACAAAATCCTAGCTAATAGGATCCAGCAATACATTAAAAGGATCCTCCACCACGACCAAGTGGGATTTATCCCCGGGATGCAAGCGTGGTTCAACATTTGCAAATCAATCAATGTGATAGAACACATTAATAAGAGGAGGGAGAACCATATGGTCCTCTCAATTGATGCAGAAAAAGCATTTGACAAAATACAACATCCTTTCCTGATTAAAACTCTCCAGAGTATAGGGATAGAGGGAACATTCCTCAAGTTCATAAAATCCATCTATGAAAAACCCACAGCGAATATCATCCTCAATGGGGAAAAGCTGAGAGCCTTTCCCTTAAGATCAGGAACACGTCAAGGATGCCCACTCTCGCCACTATTGTTCAACATAGTACTGGAAGTCCTAGCAACAGCAGTCAGACAACAAAAAGAAATAAAATGTATTCAAATTCGCAAAGAAGAAGTCAAACTCTCTCTTTTCACAGACGACATGATACTTTATGTGGAAAACCCAAAAGACTCCACCCCCAAATTACTAGAACTCATCCAGCAATTCAGTAATGTGGTAGGATACAAAATCAATGCACAGAAATCACTTGCTTTCTTATACACTAACAATGCAACTGTAGAAAGAGAAATTAGAGAAACAATTCCATTTACAATAGCACCAAAAACCGTAAGATACCTCGGAATAAACCTAACCAAAGAAATAAAGGATCTATACTCTAGGAACTACAAAACACTCATGAAAGAAATTGAAGAAGACACAAAAAATGGAAAAATATTCCATGCTCATGGATCAGAAGAATAAACATTGTTAAAATGTCTATGCTACCCAGAGCAATCTATACCTTCAATGCCATCCCGATCAAAATTCCAGCGACATTTTCAAAGTGCTGGAACAAACAATCCTAAAATTTGTATGGAATCAGAAAAGACCCCGAATTGCCAAGGAAATGTTGAAAAAGAAAAACAAAGCTGGGGGCATCATGTTGCCCGATTTCAAGCTATATTACAAAGCTGTGATCACCAAGACAGCATGGTACTGGCATAAAAACAGACATATAGACCAATGGAACAAAATAGAGAACCCAGATATGGACCCTCAACTCTATGGTCAAATAATCTTTGACAAAGCAGGAAAAAACATGCAATGGAAAAAAGACAGTCTCTTCAATAAATGGTGCTGGGAAAATTGGACAGCTACATGCAGAAGAATGAAACTTGACCATTCTCTAACACCATTCACAAAGATAAACTCAAAATGGATGAAAGACCTCACTGTGAGACAGGAATCCATCAATATCCTAGAAGAAAACAGAGGCAGTAACCTCTTTGACATCGCCCACAGCAACTTCTTTCAAGATACATCTCCAAAAGCTAGTGAAACAAAAGCAAAAATGAACTTTTGGGACTTCATCAAGATAAAAAGCTTCTGCACAACAAAGGAAACAGTCAACAAAACAAAGAGGCAACCCACAGAATGGGAGAAGATATTTGCAAATGACACTACAGATAAAGGGCTGGTATCCAAGAGCTATAAAGAACTTCTCAAACTCAACCCCCAAAAAACAAATAATCAAGTCAAAAAGTGGGCAGAAGATATGAAAAGACACTTTTCCAAAGAAGACATACAAATGGCCAACAGACACATGAAAAAATGTTCATCATCATTAGCCCTCAGGGAAATTCAAATCAAACCACACTGAGATACTACCTTACACCAGTTAGAATGGCAAAAATGGACCGGGAAAGAAACAACAAATGTTGGAGCGGTTGTGGAGAAAGGGGAACCCTCTTACAAAGCTGTTGGTGGGAATGCAAGTTGGTACAGCCACTTTGGAAAACAGTGTGCAGGTTCCTCAAAAATTTAAAAATAGAGCTACCCTATGACTCAACAATTGCACTCCTGGGTATTTACCCCAAAGACACAGATGTAGTGAAAAGAAGGGCCATATGCACCCCAATGTTCATAGCAACAATGTCCGCAATAGCCAAACTGTGGAAAAAGCCAAGATGCCCTTCCACAGATGAATGGATAAAGAAGATGTGGTCCATATATACAATGGAATATTATTCAGCCATCAGAAAAGATGAATACCCAACTTTTACATCAACATGGATGGGACTGGAGGAGATTATGCTAAGTGAAATAAGTCAAGCAGAGAAAGTCAATTATCATATGTTTTCACTTATTTGTGGAACATAAGGAATAACATGGAGGACATTAGGAGAAGGAAGGGAAAAATGAGGCGGGGGGGCGGAATTGGAGGGAGAGATGAACCATGAGAGACTATGGACTCCAAGAAACAAACAGGGTTTTAGAGCGGAGGGGGAGGGGGGATTGGTTAGCCCGGTGATGGGTATTAAGGAGGGCATGTACTGCATGGAGCACTGGGTGTTATACGAAAACAATGGATCGCAGATCACCACATCAAAAACTAATGATGTATTGTATGGTGACTAACATAACATAATAAAATCAAAAAAATAAAAAATAAATAGGGTAATTCTATTTTTCATATTTTGAAGAACCTTCATACTGTCTTCCACAGTGGCTGTACCAGTTTGCGTTCTTGCCAACAATGCACCAAAGTTCTTTTTCTTCCACACCCTCACCAACACATATTGTTTCTTATGTTTTTTATTTTAGCCATTCTGACAGGTGTGAGGTGATATCCCATTGTGGTTTTTATTTGCATTTCTCTGATGATGAATGATGTTGAGCATCTTTTCATGTGTCTGTTGGCCATCTGGATGTCTTCGTTAGAGAAATGTGTAGTTCCTGTCTTCTGCCCATTTTTAATTGAATTATTTGATTTTTTGGTGTTGAGTTGTATAAGTTCTGTATATATTTTGGATATTAATCCCTTACCAGATATATCATTTGTCAATATCTTCTCCCATTTGGTGGATGGTGGGTTTTTTGTTTTGTTTTGTTGATGGTTTCCTTCACTGTGAAAAAGCTTTTCATTTTGGTGTAATCTACAGATTTAAAGCAATCCCCATCAAAATACTAACAGTTATATGAAAACAATGGATCGTGGATCACTACATCAAAAACTAATGATGTATTGTATGGTGACTAACATAATAAAATTAGAAAAAAAAAGAGGGCACATTCTGCATGGAGCACTGGGTGTTATGCACAAACAATGAATCATGGAACACTACATCAAAAACTAATGATGGTGTGGTGATTAACATAACAATAAAAAAGAACAATGTACCTAAAAAAAAAAAAAAAAAACCTAGAATATAGATTTCTGTGGTGGAGGGTGTATATATAATTAAGGCTTATGATAAGTAATAAAATTATCTTTTCAAAATACTAACAGCATTTTTAACAGAGCTAGAACAAATAATTCTAAAATTTGCATGGAACTACAAAAGACCCCAATAGCCAAAGTAATCTTGAAAAAGAACAAAACTGGAGGTATTACAAAAAATAGAACAGAATAAAAATAAACCCATGATTATATGGTCAATTAATCTTCAACAAAGGAGGAAAAGATATGCAATAGAAAAAAGTCTCTTCAACAAATGAGGTTGGGAAATCTGGACAGCTACATGCAAAAGAATGAAAATGGACCACTTTCTTATACCATACACAAAAATAAACTCAAAATGGATTAGAGACCTAAATGTGAGACTTAAAACCATAAAATTTCTAAAAGAAAACATAAGCAATAATCTCTTTGACATCAGCCATAGAAACATTTTCTAGATATGTCTCCTTTAGCAAGGGAAACAAAAGAAAAATTAAACTATCAGGACCACACCAAAATAAAAGAAAAATCCCTTAATAAAAAAAAAAAAAACACAAACTTCTAGTAATTTTATGTTAATTTCCCTTCATTTGATATTTTATTTATTTGCATGTTTAATCTTTGGGAATAACTTTGCTAGATATTAGTCTACACAATCAGATTCTCTCTAATAACCATGTTTTATTTTTTATAATTACCTTATTAGGAGAAAACTGAAAAAGTAATTCTAGAAGTTTATAACTTCCTAAGCAAACTCTGAAAGTGAAGTGCAAGATGGGGTGATTATCCTACCATAAAATAATACATATTACAAAACTTTCTTCTGGCACAAGAGCAATAAAATAACCTATATAGCCCAGACAGAGCCAAGAATGTGTTTAAGGGTATGGTATATGATAGTGGTTACAATAGCCATCAGTAAGAATGTTTTTATTACTTAAGTGGTGTTGGGTAAATAGCTTGACTACCTAGAGAGAGAAATAAAGCTGTATTCCTATCTTACACCAAGCACTATATATATATATGTATATATATATATATATGGCATTGAATAGGTTAAAGTTCTGTAAATGAAATAAATTTATTAAGCTAATGGGAGAAGACTTGGTGTCTTTGTGAACTCAGGTGAAGAAGTCTTTCTTAATTAAGATCCAAAAATCACATACAGTAAAGGGAAAAATTTATGGATTTGACCCATTCAGAATTTGTGATTTCTGTTTAGCAAAGATAAAGTTAACATATGGATGACAAATTGAGCTCTACTCGTTCCAGTATCTAGAACATCCAAAGAACTCCTGAAAATCATCAAGGAGAAGACCAGCAATCCAGTAGGGGAAAAAAAGGGGGCAAGACATGTGGGAGAGACAGTTGGAAAACCAGGCAGAATACCTACTAACTGAATAAGTATATGCTTAATCTCACTAGTAATTTGACATTTACAAATTTAACATCATATTTTCATATTGACATCAGAAGGATGAAAATTAGAAAATTTGTTAATGTGTTATTAAGCATTTGGGGAAATGGGAGCCCTTGTTTACTTTGGAAACTGAAAACTGGTGGAGCCATCTGGAGGCCAATCCTGTAAAATTATGTATGTATGTACCTTCTGACCTGGCCATTTTCCACAGGGGCATATACCCTGAAGAAAGTATCAGTGATGTACACAGAGACTGATACAAAGACTTTCAGCCTTGGTTATGTGAGTGAGGAGCTGAAAATAACATGGGTAACCATCCTTATAGAAATGGATAACAATGTACTTGTACATGGTACAGAACTAGGCAGCAGTAATGAAGTAATGAATAAGGCTTACATATATCACTGTATGTATGGCTAATAAAATAAAGCAATATCTGCATTCATCACATGCACACCAAATAACTCAATATCACATATATGTAAGTGAATGTATAAAAATGGTTTGAAAGAACTTTCTTTAAATACAATGTGTGTACATTGTGATGGTCAGGGTGAAGAGTAGAATGGGAATGAAAGATGATGGATGAAGGGGGAAATTAATAATCACATAAATAAAGAGCAAATAAATGAAGGAATGAATGAAATAACACAAATGGGGCTTTGCAGAGAAGACTGATGGTGCATGTGCGAAAGACTGAGGAATATGGTTGAGTTCATTTTTTCATCCGTGGTCCTACAAAGTAAAACTAGTTAAAAATTAGAGGCCAGTGGTTAAAAGGTCATTTCTAGAGAAACTCAGAGCCAAGTTGGAGAGTTGGGTAAAATACCTACAGAGATGACTGTTATTCTCAGGAGGATAGTAATCTTGCCGCCCACCTGAACATTACTATACAATATGACAGAAATCTATTAGAGGAAGACAAGACTATGACCTTTTAGTGATCTTCCAGGGAAAAACATTTTTTTCTATATCCCATTACCACTGAGATTGATGATTCAGGTTTAAGGTCCAAGATCTCTGATCATGTGCTTGGGTTACATAAGAGACTTGAGATTGATGGAGGCCTGCTGAGCATCCAAATCCAACCAGCTTATACTCCATCTAAAGCAGAACTGATTGTTGATTGAACAGCCCTTTTTGTGCTGTGTCACGTTACGGTCTGATGGCTGAGGACAAAGAGGCAGGAGAGTGAAGTGCCTGAGTCCATGTTGGAAGCTAGTAGTTACGAAGGCCCTGCTGTGTGCCAGGGGCTTAGGTGGGCTATATAAATTAATCTTCAAGACAAATACAGTAGCCAAGTATTCTTCTATTACATATTACAGATGAGATAAAGAGAGGTGATGTAAGTTGCACAAGGTCGACTGGTAAAAAACAAGCTCTGGTTCAAACCCAAAAATTTCTGACTTCTGTAAATAGCACTTTTCCTTTATCTCTAAAAGGCTAGAACTGCATTTCATTTTCCACATGGACTCATCCAGCCTTAAGATTTTATCATTTTACTAGGCATGTAATCATAGGGTTTCTCATTGCTCCCATGATAAACTGCTGCATCCATAGCCCCTACTGAAAGAACAGGTTAGGTAATTCTCAGTCCACAGCTGACAGACTATGGACCTGTGAAGACCTGAGGTAACCACTCTAAAAGTCAGTGGCCTAAGGTGAAAAGATTTTCCTTGTCAGGTTTTATGGATATCAATTGAATAAGGTAGAGTCTTCTCTGGAATTTGAAGTAGGTGATCTGGCAATGATATTAGGAGATTTGCCTTGGTAGACAAAGGAAAGCTGATCCACATAGAGAGGAGTGTGTAAATAGCATCTAGCTGAGTGGTCCACCGGTGGAACACTGAGTGGAGGCCTCCAGGTTTCTGCTGCTGAGGGTCAGAGCTGTATTGGAGACAGGATGCCTTTCAATTCAAGTCTTCCTGGTGGGCAACTTGGTGTTCCTGATCTTGTTGTGAGGCATGGTTGTTTGGTGTTCTCTGGGTTCTTTTGAAGAATCCACCCTATAGCTAAGATTCCTGTTTCCTATTTTCTTAAATTAATTCTTAAGATATACTCTCAATTACATGATGTACTGTGAGCAAATCAGTTCCATGAAGAAAAACAACCCAACTGAATTATTGTTTTGCTTTCTTAACTTTCTAGAAGGTAAGGTGACCTTCAACTTTGACTAAAGAGACTCAAGTGTAAGAAGAGAGAACTAGAGAGTGCATTTCACACTTGAGTTCCAAATGGCTACAAGCCACACATGGAGAGGAGCCATGTCCCCTAACATGACTTATGGAGGCAGAGTTGGGGGGAGTGGGATTCTGACTTAGAGGTGTCACTAAATCAGGGTCCAAGGAGTGTTTTAGGTAAGAAACCGAAGTGAAGCGGGTAGTTGTGTGATGAGAATGGGAGCTACTGAAGGCTGAGATGACATCTCAGGATATATGTGGGGAATGTGCTCAGAGATCTATGTGGTTGACATAAATCATGGTGGTGGTTTATTTATGAGCCCTGGTTAGGAGGCTGAAGAGAAACCATTCCAAGAAATCCAGAAAGAAAATAAATAATCAGAATGCTGTGATCACAAGTGGAGTGAACATCCATATTAGTTTGTCTATGGCTACAAGATTTCTTGGGATATGGGATTTTCAGTGCTAAAACCAGAAGAGTCCTGGGCAAATGGAGATGCTTGGTCATCTCTAGAACTTGCAAGTGACTGAAAGTCACTACTTTAGCAAAAATCAGTGATTTGTTGACACACAGGTGAAACCATCGAGAAGAAAACTCTACAACCCGGTATAAAAAATTGTAGTAAAGGATTATGTAGTTCTGGGGGTTCATGACTTGAGCTTCCGGGATGGTCCCTCTATCGGTATGAGAAGCTCTTGAAAATCACCCAGCCGAGGCTTCCCCAGATATTCTCATGAGAATCTCCCAGAGATCTCATTGGTCTGGATTTGGGATTTGGCTTCAGTAATTTTTTTAAAGGGATTATTTGAAATCGGAGGGGGAGATGAACCATGAGAGACTATGGACTCCAAGAAACAAACTGAGGGTTTTAGGGGTGGGGTGGGGGGATGGATTAGCCCCGTGATGGGTATTAAGGAGGGCACATACTGCATGGAACACTGTGTGTTATACGAAAACAATGAATCATGGATCACTACATCAAAAACTAATGATGTATTGTATGGTGACTAACATAACATAATAAAATTAAATTTAGGGTGCCTGGGTGGCTCAGTTGGTTAAGCGACTGCCTTCGGCTCAGGTCATGATCCCAGAGTCCTGGGATCGAGTCCCACATTGGGCTCCCAGCTCAGCGGGGAGCCTGCTTCTCCCTCTGACCCTATCCCTTCTCATGCTGTTTCTCTCTCTCTCTCTCCCTCTCAAATAAATAAATAAATAAAATCTTTTAAAAAATAAAAAAATAAATTAATTTAATTTAATTTAATTTAAAAAAATAAAGGGATTATTTGTTTCTTATTTGGGTGAAACCACTGCTTTTCATGAATAACAGAATAAACCCATGGTTCCCAAAATCACTTCCCAATGCAATCATCTGGAGAGTTAAAAAATAAATATCAATGCCAATGTCCTACCCCTCAGAGATTGTGGTTTAGCTGGTCTAGGGATGGCCAGGGCTTTAGGACCTGTTAAAGATCAGCAGATGATTCTAATGTGCAGACACATTTGTGATCCATTCCTATATCTTTTCCCAGAATAGCACTGGGATTTGAGCAAGGGAAGAGTATGGATTTGTGGGTACTTTAGTCTTAGATAAATCAACATGGGACCTTAATGAACCCTGTGAGTTGGTTGAACTTCTGCTCTTGTTATTCTGTTAGGACAGAGAGGGAAGTGATTAAGAGATTTTGCCGACACCTGGGATGGGACCCTGACCAGATAGAGCCAGATAGAAGCTGACTGCTAAAGGAGCCCCTAGCTTCCCTCCTGCTGTCCTGCCCAAGGCTTCTGACTGATGTGCCAGTAAAGTCCTGGCTCTGGCATGTATCAGCTCAGCTTTGGTTTCCTCACCCCTAAAATGGGGATAATACCACACACTTCAGATAGTGACATGTATAAGCAGCTGATATGTGGTTAAATACACAATAAAGCATTTGTATTTCCCTCCTTCTCACAGCACTGAATATTTGGGTTGCCCCAGGTACTTCCTTTCATAATGGGTATTTCTGCTGTGGCAGACAAATATTCTCAATCTGCAAGCACATTCACAGCTTGCCTGAGGACTGCTCCAGCACTCCCAGATGCATCTTTGAGACATTATGACTCTCTGTGACTCAATTTCTCAGGATTTGTGAATTTGCCATCACAGAATATTTGAATAAAAGCTGAACTTTTCAGAGAGAACAACTGTGGGATTCCACAGTTGTGATCCTAATATTCTGTCAACACAAATCTAGGTCAGCATTCAAATGTAGTTTTCAAATATCATGACTCAGCAGATTTCAGACCCCATGATTCATAGATATTCAAAACCCATGACTCACTGATTCTCTGATATTATGACAATGATTTTCTATTTCAGTGATTCATAAACAGAAAACATAAATCTAAATCTATAGCAACTACGCAAAGAATATTCATCCTAAAGCTAGTCTCAATTTTACTTATCAAAAAGAAAAGAGGAAGTACCCAAATAAATAGAATCACTAATGATAGAGGAGATCACAACCAACACCACATAAATACAAACATTTATAAGAGAATATTATGAAAAATTATATGACAACAAATTGGGCAATCTGGAAGAAATGGATAAATTCTTAGAAACGTATAAACTACCAAAACTGAAACAGGAAGAAATAGAACATTTAAACAGACCAATAACCAGCAAAGAAATTGAATCAGTAATAAAAAAATCTCCCACCAAACAAAAGTCCAGGACCAGATGGCTTCCTGGGGAGAATTCTACAAAACATTTAAAAAAGAATTAATACCTATTCCTCTCAAACTCTTCCAAAAAATAGAATGGTACTGGCACAAAAACAGGCACATAGATCAATGGAACAGAATAGAGATCCCAGATATGGACCCTCAACTCTATGACCAACTAATCTTTGATAAATCAGGAAAAAATATCCAATGGAAAAAAAGACAGTCTCTTCAATAAATGGTGCTGGGAAAATTGGACAGCTATATACAGAAGAATGAAACTTGACCATTCTCTTACGCTATACACAAAGATAAAAATGGATGAAATACCTATGAGACAGGAATCCATCAAAATCCTAGAGGAGAACATAGGCAGTAACCTCTTCTTCATTGGCCACAGCAATTTTCAAGACACATCCCCAAAGGCAAGGGAAACAAAAGTGAAAATGAACTTTTGGGACTTCATCAAGATAAAAAGCTTCTGCACAGCAAAGGACACAGTCAACAAAACAAAGAGGCAACCCACAGAATGGGAGAAAATATTTGCAAATGACACTACAGATAAAAGGCTGGTATCCAAGAGCTATAAAGAACTTCTCAAACTCAACCCCAAAAAACAAATAATCAAGTCAAAAAATGGGCAGAAGACATGAACAGACACTTCTCTAAAGAAGACATACAAATGCCTAACAGACACATGAAAAAATGTTCAACATCATTAGCCATTAGGGAAATTCAAATCAAAACCACATTGAGATACCACCTTACACCAGTTAGAATGGCAAAAATGGACCGGGAAAGAAACAACAAATGTTGGAGAGGTTGTGGAGAAAGGGGAACCCTCTTACAAAGCTGTTGGTGGGAATGCAAGTTGGTACAGCCACTTTGGAAAACAGTGGAGGTTCCTCAAAAAGTTAAAAATAGAGCTACCCTATGACCCAGCAATTGCAATAATAGGTATTTACCCCAAAGATACAGCTGTAGTGAAAAGAAGGGCCACATGCACCCCAATGTTCATAGCAACAATGTCCACAATAACCAAACTGTGGAAGGACTGGAGATGCCCTTCAACAGACTTATGGATAAAGAAGATGTGGTCCATATGTACAATGGAATATTACTCAGCCATCAGAAAGGATGAATACCCAACATTTGCATCAGCATGGATGGAACTGGAGGAGATTATGCTAAGTGAAATAAGTCAAGCAGAGAAAGTCAATTATCATAGCGTTTCACTTATTTGTGGAAGATAAGGAATAGCATGGAGGACATTAGGAGAAGGAAGGGAAAAATGAAGGGGGGGAAATTGGAGGGGGAGACGAACCATGAGAGATTATAGACTCTGAGAAACAAACTCACAGTTTTAGAGGGGAGGGGACTGGGGGGATGTGTTAACCCAGTGATGGGTATTAAGGAGGGCGTGTATTGCATGGAGCACTGGGTGTTATACACAAACAATGAATCATGGAACACTATAAACTTATAAACATTGATTGAATACCTACTCTAGTATTAGATATAGCAGTATGAGAGCTTTTTTTAAATTTTATTTTATTATGTTATGTTAGTCACCGTACAATACATCATCCCCCCACCCCCCTCCCCTCTAGAACCCTCCCATCATTAGTTTTTGATGTAGTGTTCCATGATTCATTGTTTAGGAGAAGGAAGGGAAAAATGAAGGGCGGGGGGGGGAATTGGAGAGGGAGACGAACCATGAGAGATTATACGCAAACAATGAATCATGGAACACCACATCAAAAACTTATTTTGGGCTTCTTTCAAGATTTCTCTTTGTCTTTGAATTTCTGAAGTTTGATTATAATACATCTAGGTGTAAATTTTTTGGTATTTATCTGAGTGGCATACTCTGTGGTTTCTGGATCTGTGTTTTAGTGTCTATTTTGGCGACTCCTCAGCCATTATTACTTCAGTCTCGTGTTTCTTTGTTCTTTTTTCCTCCTGATATCCCTGCATATGTTATACATTTTATAATTGTCTAACACTTCCTAGACATTCTGTTCTGTCTTTTCAAATTCCTTTTTTCTCTTTCCATTTCAGTTTTGGAAGTTTCAATTGACATATTTTTCAAACTTACTAGTTCTTTCCTCAACCATGTCCAGTTTATTGATGAGTTCAAGGCATTCTTCATTTCTGTTACAAAGGTTTTTTATTTCTTGTATTTCCTTTCAATTATCTCTTGCAGTTTCCATCTCTCTGATTATATTACCATCTGTTCTTGCATATTGTCCACTTTTTCCCTTAGAGACCTTAGCATATTAATCACAGTTGTTTACATTCTCGGTCTGATTATTCCAATATTTGTGCCATATCTGAATCTGGTTCTAATGCTTGCTCTGTCTCTTCAAACAGCGTGTTTTGTCTTTTAGCATGTCTTGTAATTTGTTGTTGTTGTTGAAAGCTAGACGTGATGTACTAGGTAAAATGAACTGAGGTAAGTAGGCCATTGTGTGAGGTTTTATGTTTATCAAGCTAGGAATTAGCTGTGTTTGCTGTTTTCTGTAAGACTCAGAGGCTATAATTTCCTCCAGTCTCCTTGTTTTTGTCTTTCCTGTTGTCTTTTGGTATCCTAGAGACTTCTTCATTTTTCCTTTTTAAAGATTTTATTTATTTGAGAGAGAGAGAGTGAGCAAGAGAGAGCATGAGCAGAGGCAGAGGCAGAGGGAGAAGCAGGCTCCCCGCTGAGCAGGGAACCTAATGCGGGGCTCAATCTCAGGACCCCAGGATCATGACCTGAGCTGAAGACAGACACTTAACTGACTGAGCCACCCAGGTGCCCCTGGAGACTTCTTCTTAAGTAAGGTCTGTAATAGGCAATTCTTATACTTGTAATCCTCTGTTATTATACAAGGACCCTATTGATGTAGTGGCAGGTGTGAAGGAGGCATACTATAGTCCTACACTTACATCTCAGTCTTTTGGTGAGCTTGTGCCCCTGGAGTGTGATCTTCACAAGCACTTTTCCATGGTTCCCCCATTAGGTGAGACAGAAAAGATCAAGTGCACTGGAGTTGGCTATTTCCCTTCCCTCAAGTCAGTTAGGTTCTGAAAAAAAAACAGTTTCTCTAAGGGCAGGGCTTGTAAGAAGAACAGAATGCTCTTGTCATATTTTAAAGTTGCTACTTTCCCCTTCCTCTGCTGAAACCACAAGGGGATTTTTCTCCAATTCTCACTGTGAGAACCTGATATGTGTCCTGGAACTAAAATTCATGAAGGTACGTCCCCTCTATCATAAAACTGAACCTTCTGAAGGGTATTTTTAGTGAGGTATAATTGACATACAATATTATGTTAGTTTCAGGTATACAACATAGTGATTTTACATTTGTATGCACTGCAAAATGATCACCACAATAAGTCTAACATCTGTCATTATACAAAATTAATACAATATTATTGACTATATTTCTCATGTTGTATATTACACATTCATAATTTATTTATTTTATAACTGGTAGTTTGTCCTTCTTGATCCCCTTCTCCTATTTTATACCCCAACAATCCCCCTTCCTTCTGGACCACCAATCTGTTCTCTGTATCTATGAGACTGGGTTTTGTTTTATTTATTTTGTTTTTCAGATTCCACATGAGTGAGATCATGTGGTATTTGTATTTATCTGTCTGACTTATTTCTCTCAGCATTATACCCTCAAGGTCCATCCATGTTGTTGCAATTGGCAGTATTTCATTCTTTTTATGGCTGAGTAATATTCCATTCTACATATATACCACATCTTCTTTATTCATTCATACATTGATGAACACATAGGTTGTTTCCATATTTGGGATATTGTAAATAATGTTGCAATGGACATAGGGGTGCATATGTCTTTTCAAATCAGTGGCTTTGTTTGGAGTGATCCCCAGTAGTGGTATTGCTGGATCATATGGTAATTCTATTTTTACTTTGTTGAGGAACCTCCAGACTATTCTACGCAGTGGCTGCACCAATCTACATTCCCACTAACAATGCATCTCCCTTTTCTTCCTATCCTCAACAATACTTGTTATTTCTTGTCTTTTTGATACTAGCCATCCTGACAGGTATAAGGTAATATATCATTGTGGTTTTGATTTGCATTTTCCTGATAGTGATGTTGAGCATCTTTTCATATGCCTGTTGGCCTTCTGTATGTCTTCTTTGGAAAAATGTCTGTTTCACTCCTTTGCCCATTTTGTAATTGGATTGTTTTTCTGTTGGTTTGTGTGTTATTGCAACATGCAAAAGAATGAAGCTGGACCACTACCTTAAATCATATACAAAAATTAACTCAAATTGACTTAAAGACTTAAATGGAAGACCTGAAACCATAAAACTCCTAGTAGAAAATATACATGATTAACTTCTTGACATAATTGTAGCATTTTTTTTTTATATGACTCCAAAGACAAGGGAAACAAAAGCAAAAATAAACAAGACTACATTGAACTAAAAGGCTTCTACATAGAGAGGGAATCCATCAACAAAATGAAAAGGCACCCTACTGAATGGGAGAAGATATTTGCAAATTACATATCCAATAAGGTGTTAATATCCAAAATATATAAAGAGCTCATTCAACTCAATAACACACAAACAAAAAAATATATACAATGTGTGTTAATGACTTATATAAGCATAAACATTTATCAACAGTAAGAAATTAATATAGGTAAAAACTAGTAACTGAGGTAAATTTGATTGTATTTCACCTAATTTAACCACTAATGTCTTTTTCTGTTCCAGATGCACCTAGAATATCACATTGCATTTAGTTGTTATGACTCTTTAGTCTTCTCTAATTTGGGATAATTTGTCCATTTTTCCTTGTCGTTCAGAACCTAGAAACTTGAAACTCTTTTGAAAAGTACTGGATAGATATTTTGTAGAGTGTACCTCAATTTTGACTTTTCTGATATCTTCTCATGATTATATTGAGTTTATTAATTAATAGGAAGGATACCAAAAAGTGGTGTGCCCTTCTAGTACAGAGGGTCAGGGGATACATGATGTCAATTATTTATTTTTAGTTATATTAACTTTTATCACATGGCTAAGATAATATCCACCAGGTATCTCCAGTGTAAACCTACCATTTTCTTCCTTGCAATTACTAGATATTTGGAGACAGATATTTAGAAAATTATATATCTTCTGCTTAAAATTTGCCCATTATTTCGTATTTATCAATGGATTTTGCATGTGGCAATTATAACTCTAGTATTCTAATAGGGATTTTCCTCATTTCTTCTTTTCATTTCTTCTGCGTTTTCTAATTGGAATTCTTTTTTTTTTTTCCTTTTTTTAAAAATTGTTTATTGTTATCTTAATCACCATACATTACATCATTAGTTTTAGGTGTAGTGTTCCATGATTCATTGTTTCTGCATAACACCCAGTGCTCCATGCAGAACGTGCCCTCTTTAATACCCATCACCAGGCCAACCCATCCTCCCACCCCCCTCCCCTCTAGAACCCTCAGTTTCTTTTTCAGAGTCCATCGTCTCTCATGATACATCTCCCCCTCTGATTCCCCCCCATCATCCTTCCCCTCCTGCTATCTTCTTTTTTTTTTCTTAACATATGTTGCATTATTTGTTTCAGAGGTACAGATCTGAGATTCAACAGTCTTGCACAATTCACAGCGCTTACCAGAGCACATACCCTCCCCAGTGTCTATCACCCACTCACCCCATCCCTCCCACCCCACCCCCACTCCAGCAACCCTCAGTTTGTTTCCTGAGATTAAGAAGTCCTCATATCAGTGAGGTCATATGATACATGTCTTTCTCTGTTTGATTTATTTTGCTCAGCATAATACCCTCCAGTTCCATCACGTCATTGCAAATGGCAAGATCTCATTCCTTTTGATGGCTGCATAATATTCCATTGTATATATATACCACTTCTTCTTTATCCATTCATCTGTCGATGGACATCTTGGCTCTTTCCACAGTTTGGCTATTGTGGACATTGCTGCTATAAACATCGGGGTGCACGTATCCCTTCAGATCCCTACATTTGTTACTTGGGGTAAATACCCAGTAGTGAAAATGCTGGATCATATGGTAGCTCTATTTTCAACTTTTTGAGGAACCTCCATACTGTTTTCCAGAGTGGCTGCACCAGCTTGCATTCCCACCAACAGTGTAGGAGGGTTCCCCTTTCTCCGCATCCCCGCCAACATCTGTCATTTCCTGACTTGTTAATTTTAGCCATTCTGACTGGTGTGAGGTGGTATCTCATTAAGGCTTTGATTTGGATTTCCCTGATGCTAAGCGATGTTGAGCACTTTTTCATGTGTCTGTTGGCCATTTGATGTCTTCTTTGGAAAAATGTCAGTTCATGTCTTCTGCCCATTTCTTGATTGGATTCTTTGTTCTTTGGGTATTGAGTTTGATAAGTTCTTTATAGATTTTGGATACGAGCCCTTTATCTGATATGTCATTTGCAAATATCTTCTCTCATTCTGTCGGTTGTCTTTTGGTTTTGTTGACTGCTTCCTTTGCTGTGGAAAAGCTTTTTATCTTGATGAAGTCCTAATAGTTCATTTTTGCCCTTGCTTCCCTTGCCTTTGGTGATGTTTCTAGGAAGAAGTTGCTGTGGCTGAGGTCGAAGAGGTTGCTGCCTGTGTTCTCCTTTAGGATTTGGATGGACTCCTGTCTCACATTGAGGTCTTTCAACCATTTGGAGTCTATTTTTGTGTGTGGTGTAAGGAAATGGTCCAGTTTCATTCTTCTGCATGTGGCTGTCCAATTTCCCCAACACCATTTGTTGAAGAGACTGTCTTTTTTCCATTGGACATTCTTTCCTGCTTTGTCAAAGATTAGTTGACCATAGAGTTGAGGGTCCATATCTGGGCTCTCTATTCTGTTCCATTGATCTATGTGTCTGTTTTTGTGCCAGTACCATACTGTCTTGATGAATACAGCTTTGTAATAGAGCTGGAAGTCCGGAATTGTGATGCCGCCAGCTTTGCTTTTCTTTTTCAACATTCCTCTGGTTATTCGGGGTCTTTTCTGGTTCCATACAAATTTTAGGATTATTTGTTCCATTTCTTTGAAAAAAGTGGATGGTATTTTGATGGGGATTGCATTGAATGTGTAGATTGCTCTAGGTAGGATTGACATCTTCACAATATTTGTTCTTCCAATCCATGAGCATGGAACGTATTTCCGTTTCTTTGTGTCTTCCTCAATTTCTTTCATGAGTATTTTATAGTTTTCTGAGTACAGATCCTTTGCCTCTTTGGTTAGATTTATTCCTAGGTATCTTATGGTTTTGGGTGCAATTGTAAATGGGATCAACTCCTTAATTTCTCTTTCTTCTGTCTTGTTGTTGGTGTATAGGAATGCCACTGATTTCTGTGCATTGATTTTCTATCCTGCCACTTGACTGAATTCCTGTATGAGTTCTAGCAGTTTTGGGGTTGGAGTCTTTTGGGTTTTCCACATAAAGTATCATATCATCTGTAAAGAGTGAGAGTTTGACTCCTTTGCCAATTTGGATGCCTTTTATTTCTTTTTGTTGTCTGACTGCTGTGGCTAGGACTTCTAATACTATCTTGAATAGCAGTGGTGATAGTGGACATCCCTGCCACTTTCCTGACCTTAGGGGGTAAGTTATCAGTTTTTCCCCATTGAGAATGATATTCACTGTAGGTTTTTCATAGATGGCTTTTATGATATTGAGGTATGTTCCCTCTATGCCTATACTCTGAAGAGTTTTGATCAAGAAAGGATGCTGTACTTTGTCAAATGCTTTTTCTGCATCTATTGAGAGGACCATATGGTTTTTGTTCTTTCTTTTCTTAATGTATTGTATCACATTGATTGATTTGCGGATGTTGAACCAACCTTGCAGCCCAGGGATAAATCCCACTTGGTTGTGGTGAATAATCCTTTTAATGAACTGTTGGATCCTACTGGCTAGTATTTTGGTGAGAATTTTTGCATCCATGTTCATCAAGGATATTGGTCTGTAATTCTCCTGTTTTGATGGGGTCTTTGTCTGGTTTGGGGATCAAGGTAATGGTGGTCTCATAAAACGAGTTTGGAAGTTTTCCTTCCATTTCTATTTTTGGAACACTTTCAGAAGAATAGGTATTAATTCTTCTTGAAATGTTTGGTAGAATTCCCCTGGGAAGCCATCTGGCCCTGGGCTTTTGTGTTTTGGGAGATTTTTGATGACTGCTTCAATTTCCTTAGTGGTTATAGGTCTGTTCAGGTTTTCTGTTTCTTCCTGGTTCAGTTTTGGTAGTTGATACATCTCTAGGAATGCATCCATTTCTTCCAGGTTATCTAATTTGCTGGCATAGAGTTGCTCATAATATGTTCTTATAATTGTTTGTATTTCTTTGGAGTTGGTTGTGATCTCTCCTCTTTCATTCATGATTTTGTTGATTTGGGTCATTTCTCTTTTCTTTTTGATAAGTCTGGCCAGGGGTTTATCAATCTTGTTAATTCTTTCAAAGAACGAGCTCCTAGTTTTGTTGATCTGTTCTACTGTTCTTTTTGTTTCTATTTCATTGATTTCTGCTCTGATCTTTATGATTTCTCTTCTCCTGCTGAATTTAGGCTTTCTTTGCTGTTCTTTCTCCATCTCCTTTAGGTGTAGGGTTAGGTTGTGTACTTGAGACCTTTCTTGTTTCTTGAGAAAGGCTTGTATTGCTATATACTTACCTCTTAGGACTGCCTTTGCTGCATCCCAAAGATTTTGAATAGTTGTGTTTTCATTTTCATTGGTTTCCATGAATTTTTTAAATTCTTCTTTAATTTCCTGGTTGACCCATTCATTCTTTAGTAGTATGCTCTTTAGCCTCCATGTATTTGAGCTCTTTCCGACTTTCCTCTTGTGATTGAGTTCTAGTTTCAAAGCATTGTGGTCTGAAAATAGGCAGGGAATGATCCCAATCTTTTGGTACCAGTTGAGACCTGATTTGTGACCTAGGATGTGATCTACTCTGGAGAATGTTCCATGGGCACTAGAGAAGAATGTGTATTCCGTTGCTTTGGGATGGAATGTTCTGAATATGTCTGTGAAGTCCATTTGGTCCAGTGTGTCATTTAAAGTCTTTATTTCCTTGTTGATCTTTTGCTTAGATGATCTGTCCATTTCAGTGAGGGGGGTGTTAATGTCCCCCACTATTATTGTATTGTTGTCGATGTGTTTCTTTGCTTTTGTTATCAATTGCCTTATATAATTGGCTGCTCCCATGTTAGGGCATAGATATTTACAATTGTTAGATCTTCTTGTTGGATAGACCCTTTAAGTAGGATATAATGTCCTTCCTCATCTCTTATTACAGTCTTTGGTTTAAAATCGAATTTGTCTGATATAAGGATTGCCACCCCAGCTTTCTTTTGGTGTCCATTAGCATGGTAAATGGTTTTCCACCCCCTCACTTTCAATCTGGGGGTGTCTTTGGGTCTAAAATGAGTCTCTTGCAGACAGCATATCGATGGGTCTTGTTTTTTAATCCAATCTGATAGCCTGTGTCTTTTGATTGAGGCATTTAGCCCATTTACATTCAGGGTAACTATTGAAAGATAGGAATTTAGTGCCATTGTATTGCCTGCAAGGTGACTGTTACTGTATATTGTCTGTGTTCCTTTCTGGTCTATGTTGCTTTTAGGCTCTCTCTTTGCTTAGAGGACCCCTTTCAAGATTTCTTGTAGGGCTGGTTTCGTGGTTGCAAATTCCTTTAATTTTTGTTTGTCCTGGAAGATTTTTATCTCTCCTTCTATTTTCAATGACAGCCTAGCTGGATATAGTATTCTTGGCTGCATATTTTTCTCATTAAGTGCTCTGAATATATCCTGCCAGTCCTTTCTGGCCTGCCAGGTCTCTGTGGATAGGTCTGTTGCCAATCTAATGTTTCTACCATTGTAGGTTACATGTCTCTTCTCCCGAGCTGCTTTCAGGATTTTCTCTTTGTCTCTGAGACTTGTAAGTTTTACTATTAGATGTCAGGGTGTTGACCTATTTTTATTGATTTTGAGAGGGGTTGTCTGTGTCTCCTGGATTTTGATGCCTGTTTCCTTCCCCAAATTAGGGAAGTTCTCTGCTATAATTTGCTCCAATATACCTTCTGTCCCTCTCTCTCTTTCTTCTTCTTCTGGGATCCCAATTATTCTAATGTTGTTTCGTCTTATGGTATCGCTTATCTCTCAAATTCTGCCCTCGTGATCCAGTAGTTGTTTATCTCTCTTTTTCTCAGCTTCTTTATTTTCCATCATTTGGTCTTCCATATCACTGATTCTTTCTTCTGCCTCATTTATCCTAGCAGTTAGCGCCCCCATTTTTGATTGCACCTCATTAATAGCCTTTTTGATTTCAACTGGGTTAGATTTTAGTTCTTTTATTTCTCCAGAAAGCGTTTCTCTAATAACTTCCATGCTTTTTTCAAGCCCAGCTAGTATCTTTAAAATGATGATTCTGAACTCTAGATCTGACATCGTACTAATGTCCATATTGAGTAGGTCCCTGGCAGTCGGTACTACCTCTTGTTCTTTTTGTGAGGTGATTTCTTCCATCTTGTCATTTTGTCCAGAGGAGAATAGATTAATGAGAGAACAAAATGCTAACAGGGTAACAACGTCCCCAGAAAATATACTCTAAACAAATCAGAAAAGACCTGAAGCAGGGGGAAAAGAAAGGGAAAGAGAGAAAAAAGAAAAAGAAAAAGAAAAAGAAAAAGATAAAAACAAACAAAAACAGAACAAAAAAAAAACAGAATATGATCAAATATGATCAGGTTGGTACATAGATCAGTGCCACACACTAGATATTGGGTGTATTTTGGTCTGTTAGAAGAAAGTGCCTCCCAAAATTTTAAAGAAAGAAAAACTTATATATGTACAAAAATAAGGGTTGATATAATGAAGGGATGGAATATGAGTGTAAAGATGGAAATTATAAAAAATTTTATAAAAGGAATTGATAAGAAGTTGTTTGAAAAAAGAAAGAAGATGATTTAAAAAAAGAAAAGAAAAAGAAAAAGAAAAAGGGAGAGAATGTGATCAAGCAGGAGAGTGGGAAAAAACCATACACTAGAGATTTAGGGTATATTTTGATCTGTTAGAAGAAACTATCTCAAAATTTTAAAGAGAGAACAACTTATATATATATGCCAAAAATACGGGTAACTACTATGAAGGGATAGAATATGACTCTAAAAATAAAAATAAAAATGTTTTTTAAAAAAGGGATTGATAAGATGTTGGTTGAAAAAGGGAAAAAGAAAAATTCAAAAAAAAAAAAAGACAAAAAAAAATTAACTTTGAAAGACTACAGAATCATGGTAAAAAAGCCACGGATTCCATGTGCAGTATTCCCCTAGCACTGGAGTTCTGCCGTTCTCATTGATCGGTAAACTTGGTCTTGGCTGGCTGTTCTTGCTGATCTTCTGGGGGAGGGGCCTGTTGTCGTGGTTCCCAAATGTCTTTGCCGGAGGCGGAATTGCCCCGCCCTTGCCCGATCCAGGCTAAGTAATCTGCTCGGGTTTGCTCTCGGGAGCTTTTGTTCCCTGCAAGCTTTCCGTACAGCTTTGGAGGCGGAGAGTGAAGATGGTGGCCTCCCAATCTCCGCCCCAGAGGAAGCGAAAACTTGGGGCCCCGCTCCTCTGTGCACCCCCAGAGAAAAGCAGTCAGTCACTCGCTTCTCCCCGGTCTCCGGCCACACTCTGTGCTCACCCGGCCTGTGACCACGCGTTTCTATCTGGCACCCGACCCCAGGTGGAGTCTCCAAACCCAGCAGATCCCTGCGGTGCGCTCCTGCGCCACTCCTCCCAGGGGAGGAAGGGGAGTCTCCCCGAATCTGCCGCTTGTTGGGTCCCTGCTGGAGGAGCAGTGGCCCGACTGTGCCGCGGATCATGGTTTATGACAACCCCGAGCTGAGAGCCCACACCTCGGCCCCATCTCTGCAGCTGGCTTCCCCGCTCCGATACCTGGGAGCTCTGCTGCACTCAGGCACCCCCGGTCTTCCTGTGACCCCGAGGGTCCTGAGACCACACTGTCCCGCGAGGGTTCCACCCCCTGCTTAGCCACCAGAGCGACGTCCCTCAGCAGAGCCAACTTCTAAAAGTTCCAATTTTGTGCTCGGCGGCTCTATCACTTGCCAGAAGCGGCCGACGGAGGCCCTTCCCCCACCGTCTATCCTCCCGAATATCGCCTCGGATTCACTTCTCCGCACGTCCTACCTTCCAGAAAGTGGTCGCTTTTCTGTTCAGAGAGTTGCTGCTATTCTTTTCTTTGATCTCCTGTTGAGTTTGTAGGAGTTCAGAATGGTTTGATTCCTATCCAGTTGAATTCCTGAGACCAGACGAAATCCAGGTCTCCTACTCCTCCGCCATCTTGCTCTGCCCCACTAATTGGAATTCTTATGTAGGTAAGAGTTATCTCTTCTCCCTTACTTACATATTTACTTATTTATTTATTCAGTTACATATTTATATTTTTATGGACTCATGAGTGTTTAATTTTTCAGGTTACAGTTCAATGCTATCATTATTTATTTTTTAGCTAAAGTTGTTCATTGAGTGCTCTTTGGTCATTGTTCTTTGGACATTAAGAGCTCTTTTAGATTAGCTTTTGTACTCTTTGATATGCCCCCATCTTTTGTTGTTTTTGTTTTGTTTTCTTGTTTTGCTTTATTTTAGCACCTCCTTACTAATTGGCACTACAAGATATTCTAGGTTCATCATGTATTTTCCCTGCCTGGAATCAACTGCCTCTCCAAAGAGCCACATTCTCCTAATGTTGGAGAATGAAGTTTATCTAGAAACTAAGACCTGGACACAAAGTATGCTTAATGCTACTGGCATGACATAGCATCTAATTTCAGTGGATAAAGAAATAAATGTAAGTATACTAACTCATGCATATATTCATCTATATATCGATATTTATTTTTATATTTATTTACCTGTGTGTATTTCGGTGTGTGTGTGTGTGTATATAAATATTTTTTATTTATTTTATATATTATAAATATTATATATAAATATAAATATATATAAAATATATTATAAATATAAGTATTTATATTTTATTTTATATTTATATATAAAATTTTTATATGTTATATATATTATATTTATATATAACATATGTATATATTTACCTATATAAATATAAATATATATATATTTATATGTCCATGTTGAGCCTCCAACTTCAATGCAACACCATAGAATTCATTCTAGACTTCCCTCTTGCTTTATCTGTGATTTTTTTCCTATGTGAGAAATATAGTGAGAGATATAGTCCTCATTCTCTATATTTACTTATTTGTTCAACACAAGTGCACAAAGTAGTTTCAGAATTTTTAACCCAATCCTTCCGGGAAATAAATATGCCAACAAGAGTACAGTGTCTTTTTGCAGTTCTTTTTGTCTTTAGCCATAGTCAAAACACCGCCTTTTGAACTTAGGTATGTTTCTTCCTTTTCCCCTCAGTGTGCTTATGTAATTCATTGATAATGTAGTTTAATTCATTCATCATAGTCTGGAGTCAACCTTTTCCCTACATCCTGGTTGATTTTTAAATATTACATGAATAAAATTCACTTTTTATGGAAATAGTTCTATAGATTTTGACAAATGAATAGTCTTGTGCCAACCACCAGGTTTTCATATCAACTGTTTAATATCAGTTTCCTCATCTCAAAAGCTCCCCTCTGCTACCTTCGTATATGAACTCCCTCTTCCAATACAAGACAATTTCTGATATGCTTTAATTTTCTATAGTTTTCTATAGTATCTGTAGTTTTCTATAGTTTTGCTTTTTCCAGTGTCATATAAATTGAATTACACAATAGGTCATTTCTTTAATCTTTCTTACTTCACTTAGCAAAATGCATTTAAGAATCAGCCATAATTTTGTATGCATGAATAGTTTGTTTCTTTTCATTGCTAAAAAGTGTTATGCTAGATGGATTTATCATAGATTAATTATGCGTTCACCATTTCAAGGACATTCACATACAAGCTTTTGTGTGAACATAAATTTTCATTTCTCCTGGATAGATACATGGGAGTAAGACTTTGGGTCATGGAGTATATGTAAGATTAATTTTATGCAAAATTGCCCAATTATCTCTTCAATTCAGGCACAGAGATAGACATGCAGAAAAAACAAACAGGGCCCAATCTCAGCAAGCAATCTGGTCTTGGCAGCCTCTTTGTCCCTGTGGGACCAAGACTGTCCTCCCTCACCCAGATACACCAGGGAAGTGAAGGTGCCATATAAACATGGAATTTCCTTCCCTTACCAAAAATACCTGACTTCCCTACCTGGAGAAATATCTTCTGCCCCTCAGACATCACCAGCAGACCACAGTGGAACACTCAGAGCACCAGATAAACCAAACAGATGAAAATAACACTGTGAAGTCTCTGAACATTAAACTGCCATTGGAACTACAACCCATAAAAGTAGACTGGGACCCACATGCTAAACCTATATAGTGTGATAGCATGCCAACTAAGATAAAAGATTTCAACAGAACTCAGTGCCTCCTAATATAATAGCCAGACAAAATAGCCAGAATATAGTTGAAAGTCACCTGTCATACCAAGAACCACCTTGAATGAAAAAAGACAATCAACTGACACCAACAGCAAAATGAATCAGATTTTGGAATTATTTGACAAGAATTTTTAAAGCAGTTATCATAAAAATCCTTCAATAGTCAATCACAGTTTCTCTTGAAACATATGAAAGAAAAACAGAATTTTTCAACAAAGAAACCAAATAACCAAATGGAAATTATAGAACTGAAAAATACAATTAAGGTGGGAAAAAACCTCGGTGGAGAAACTCAATAGTAAAATGGAAATTACAGAGAAGAGAATCAGTGAACTTGAAAACATATCAATAAAATTCACCAAATATGAATAAACAGAGGAAAAATATGCTGAAAGGAAATAAACAGAGCCACGGAGATCTGTAGGAAAACAACAAAGAATACAACAATCATACTGTTACAGAACCTCGATTGGATCGCCCAACGGAAGAACCAAGCAGCACCCGGAGATCTTGGAGGATAGGAGGTTTATTTAATGTCAGCAGGCTCAGAGGACAGCGGTCTCCAAAGGTCTGAGCCCCGAGCACAAACAAAGGGGGCAATTTATACACTTCTACTTCCGCATACTTGGCACTTTTGGCGCGAGCGCAAAGTGGGGCAGGGAGAAGAACCCGGATTGGTGCGCGCAGGAAGCAGAGCAAGGAGAAGAACCCGGAAGAGCCCTGGAGCAAGGACTGGGACTCTCTCACTGGCTCTGTCGGCCATCTTAGGACACAGATTTTCCTTATCAATACCATCAAGGTCCCAGAGGAGAGGAGAAAGATAGTGGGACAGAAAGAGCATTTGAAGAAAAATGGCTGAAAATTTCTGCAGTTTGGCAAAAAATATAGACCTACAGTTCCAAAAAGTTGAGAAAACCCAAAAGAAATAAAACCAAGAGACGCCTGGGTGGCTCAGTTGGTTAAGCGGCTGCCTTCAGCCCAGGTCATGATCCCAGGGTCCTGGGATCGAGTCCCACATCAGGCTCCTTGCTCAGCAGGGAACCTGCTTCTCCCTCTCTCTCCCTCTGCTTGTGCTCTCTGTCAAATAAATAAAATCTTTAAAAAAAAAAAAAGAAAGAAAACCAAGATACATTTTAATGAAGTTCCAAAAATTAAAGAGAAAGATAAAAATCTTGAAAGCAACCAAAGAAAAGAATACACTATCAACAGGAAAATACCAGTCAACACAATTCTCATCAGAACCCAAATCATGGAGATAGAAGGAAGCAACAAAGTATTCTTCAAGTGCTAAAAGAGAAGAACTGTCAACCAAGAAGTCTATATCTGATGAAACTATTCTTCAGGAGTGAAGAGAAAATGAAAATCCTCAGATGAGGGGAAAAAATAAGAAACTGGTACTTGAAGACCTACTCATAAAAACTAACTAAAGGAAGTTCTTCAAACAGGAAGGAAATGATAAATGAAGATATTTTGGAGCATCAGTAAGGAAGAAGGAACAAGGAAAAAACAAAAATGTAAGTATGTATCAGACTATTCTTTTCCTTATGGGTTTTGTACATTTTATTTAATGATTGAAACAAAAATTATAACACCATCTAACTTTCCAGACAATGATATTTAAAAATGGAGCAGATGAAAGGACCTAAATGCAATTGGTGTTTCCAAACTTAACACTAAGTGGTAAAATGTTGAAAACCAATAGATTGTGATAAGTCATGTATACATATTGTACTACCCAGAGACACTAGAATGAAAAATATACAAAAGGATACACTCAAAAGGACTATAAATAAAACAGAAAGAATCCTAAAATGTGTTCAAATGATACACAGGAAAGCAAGAAAAGACACAAAGCAATGAGAATCAGAGGAAATAAATGGCAGACTTGAGATCTAACATATCAATAATTGCCTTGTATAGAAATGATATAAATATTCCAAAGAAAAGACAGAAATTGTCAGAGTGAATTTTTTAAAAAGCAGGGTCCAACTATAAACATCATACAAGAAATTCACTTCAAATTCAACTACATAGGGAGGTTGAAAATGAAAGGAGAGGAAAAAATACAACATGTAAATGTTAGTATTCTTTTAAAAGAAAATCGGGATTGGGTTATTAATATCTAATAAAGTGAACTTCAAAGCAAAGAAAATTGCCAGAGACATAGAAGGACACCTCATAATGATCAAATGATCAGTTTGCAAGGAAAACATAATGATTTTAAATGTGTCCATACCAAACCACAGAACATTACAATACATGAAACAAAAATTGATAGAGGTGACAGAAGAAATAGACAAATGCAAAATAATAGGTGGAGGTTTCAAACCCTCACCTCAGCAACTATTGTAACTACTAGACATAAAACAGTAAGAATATACAAGATGTGAACAACACAGTTAACCAACAGAATGTAATTAACACACATAGAACACTCCACCAAACAATAGAATAATACTATTTTTTTCCAATCACCCTTGGAAGTTTCAACAAGAAAAATCATATCCCAGGCCAAAAATTAAACTTCAACAAATACAAAAGAATTGAAATCATACAAATTGTGTATTCTATAACCATAACAGACTCAAACTAGAAGTCAATAATAGAAAAACAACAAGAAAATCTCTATACTTGTGGAAAGTAAGTAACACACTAAATAATCCATGGTCAAGGAGGAGGTCTCAAAAATATTTGAAAATACATAGAACTGAAGGAAATCAAAACACATCATATCAAAATAAGTGGGGTGCAGCTAAAGCAATGCTGATACCTAAAAGCTCTTTGCTGCACCTACAGATTGTTTCCTTTATTTCCTTCTAGAAGATTTATAGTTTTATGATTTATGTTTAGGTCTCTGGTTCATTTGAAATTAATTTTTAAGACGTCAGATGATGGTCAAGATGCATTTTTCTGCATATGAACAAAATAATTTTCTAAGAAACATGTATGGATAACTATCTTTTCTACACAAATCTGCCTTTGCATTTTTTTAAAAACCAGGTGACTGGATGTCAGGGAAGATGGCTGATTTGGAGGAACGTATACTTACCTTATCCCATGGATACAACTAGATAACACTCACATCAGTGTAAATAACCCAGAAAATGACCTGAAGACTATTAGAACAAACTCCACAACTAAATGTAGAGAATATGCCACAATGAAGAGGGTAGGAAGGACAGAGATGCAGTAAGGAATTAAAATGGACTCCCAGAACTGTTGTCCATGGGATGGAAGGACACCATAGAGGTAGAGAGGGAAGAGAAACAGACCCTCATACCAGGGAGCCAGCACAGGAAAGAGAAATTCCTGTAACATTCGGCTTTGAAAATCAGACAGGTCAAATTTTGTGAGTTCTTACAATCAGCAGGACTTAAAACCTGGAACTTTAAAAATCAGTGGGCCCAGTCAGCTCTGGGAGAGCCAGGAGGACAAGAGGAAACTGAGTTCCTGCCCTTAAAAAGGCAGCACAAAAAACAGCCCAAGGACATACAACATAGAAGCAGCAGTTTGGAAAATACCTCGGGCATACAAGAGGAGGATTTACTTATTCATCTCAGACTGTGTGCTGGAGGAACAAGGATCATTGAGAGACTCATCCAGGAACAAGGGAGCCAGCGGACACCATTTCCCTCCCCCGCCCCCCAGCATAAACACATGGCCACCTACAGGAAACAGTGTAGCACTGACACTCACTGCCTAACTTGCTAACACTGTGCATCCTTCCCCCCGCCTCCAAAAATATCCCCATGCTTTGGCCGATCCACCCCCTCCAGGCAGGCCTCCCTCAGTCCCAGCAGCTGCAGGTCCACTCCCACAGAGGAGAGGCACACAAACCTTGCTAACACCATGGTCCTGCTCTTGTGACCATAGCAGATCTGTCCCCTCCAATACACTCATGGCCAGAGATCATTTGAAGCACCGCCACAAGCCTCACAATGTGCAAGCAGCCCCAACAGAGGCCAGCACCACTCCAAAGTGACTCCTGCCCCGGGGAGAGGGAAAGATAACCACACAGAACAGACTGTGGCCCCAGCAGTGGGCTGGGAGCAGACTGCTGGTCTAACTACAGGCCCCACAAACCAACAAAAGCTTCTCAGGGGACAACACAGGGAAAGTACCCTTCAGTTTGGTGCCTTTGCATCTCTGGCAAATACTTGGTCTGATTTGGTTCAAGCCCAAGGTGTCCCCAGATGGACCACTAAACCACAGGGGCCAAAAACTGCCCACAACAGGCAAAAAGAGCCATTGCAAACAACTAGACTGAAGGAAAAAGTGCTCAGCCACAGGAGTAGGGCACAGACTTCACACATAGGAGACACCCCTGGTGAGCAGGGGACACTGCACTGCAGGGCACCACAGGACCTCTTTTTCATAAGCAGGAGACTCAGCTGATTTTCCTAACACAGAGAGTTAGACAAAATGAGGGGACAGAGGAATATGCCCTAAATGAAAGAACAGGACAAAATCACAACAAGAGAGCTAAAAGAAATGGAGATAAGTAACATGCCTGATAGAGAATTTAAAGTAATAGTCATAAAGATACTGGACTTGAGAAAAGAGTGGAGGACCTCAGTGAGACCTTTAACAAAAAGATAGAAAATTTAAAAAAGAACTAATCAGAGATGAAGAATTCAGTAAATGAAATTAAAAATACACTAGATGGAATAAATAGTAGATTAGAGGAAACAGAAGAATGGATCAGCAACCTAGAGGACAGAGTAATGAAAGCAATCAAGTTGAGCATGTGAGAGAAAAAAATAATAATACAAAATAATAATAGAGTAAGGGACTCAGTGTCACCATCATCAACCAACATAACATTCACATCATAGGAATCCCAAAAAGAAAAGAGAGAGAAAAGGAGGCAGAAAATTCACTTGAAGAAATAATAGCTGAAAACTTCCCAAATCTGGGGAAGGAAACAGAAATCCAGATCCAGGAGGCACAGAAGGCCCCCAACAAAATCAACCCAATGAGGGCCACACTGAGATGCAAAGTAATTAAAGTGGTAAAAAGTAATGATAAAGAGAGAATTTTAAAAGCAGCAAGAAAAAAGAAAACAGTTAAATACCAGGAAAATCCCATAAGGCAATCAGCTAATTTTCAGCAGAAACTTTATAAGCTGGAAGACAGTGGCATGATATATTTAATGTGCTGAATGGAAAAAAAAAAAATCTGCAGCCAAGAATACCCTAGCCAGCAAGGCTATCATTCAAAATAGAAAGAGAAATAACAGTTTCTCAGACGAACAAAAGTTAAAGGAATTCATCACCACTAAACAAGCCCTACTAGAAATGTTAAAAGGGAATCTTAGAGTGGAAAGGAAAAACTGCAAGTAGTAGTAAGAAAAGTAAGAAAACTAAAAGCAGTAAAAATAAGTATATCTGTAAAATTCAGTCAAGGGACTCACAAAATAAAAATATGTAAAGTATGACAACATGTACCTAAAACATGGAGGGGAAAGAAGAGTAAAGAATGGGTTCAAAATTAAGCAACCATTAACTTAATCTAGACTGCTAATGCATAAGATGGTAAATATAAATCTAATGGTAACCACAAGTCAAAGGCTGGTAATAGATACGCAAAAAAATAGAAAGAAAGGAATCTAAGTATATCACTAAAGAAAGCCAGCAAACCAGGAGAGAAGAGAGCAAGAGAAGAAAGGAACAGAGAAGAAGGACAAAACAACCACAAAACTAGTAACAAAATGACAATAAATATATATCTATAAATAATTACTTTTAATGTAAATGGATTAAATGCTCCAATCAAAAAAAATAGGGTGATGGAATGGATTAAAAAAATACAAGACCCATCTGCGTGCTGTCTCCAAGAGACTCATTTCAGAATGAAGGACACCTGCAGATTGAAAATGAAGGGATGAAAAAGCATTTATCATGCAAATGGATATGAAAAGAAAGCCCGGGTAGCAATATTTATATCAGACAAAATAGACTTTAAAGCAAAGACTGTAACAAGAGACGAAGGACACTATGTAATCACAAAGGGGACAATCCAACAAGAAGATATAACAATTGTAAATATTTATGCACTGATCATGGCAACACCCAAATATATAAAGCAGTTAATAGCAAACATAAAAGAAGTAATCAATGTTAATGCGATAATAGTAGGGGACTTTAACACCCCACTTACATCAATAGACAGATGATCCAAATAGAAAATCAACAGGGAAACACTGGCTTTGAATGACACACTAGACCAGATGGATTTAAATGATATATTCAGAACATTCCATCCTAAAACAGCAGAATACACATTCTTTTCAAGTTCACATGGAAAATTCTCCAGAATAGATCACATAATAGGCCACAAAACAAATCTCAACAAATTCAAAAGATCAGTAATACCATGCATCTTTTCTGACCACAATGCTATGAAACTAGAAATCAACCAAAAGAAAGAAACTAGAAAGTGCACAAATACATGGAGGTTAAATGACATGCTACTAACAATGAATGGGTCAACCAACAAATCAAAGAGGAAATCAGTAAATACATGAATACAAATGAAAATGAAAATACAGTGGTTGATAATCTTTGGAATGCAGCAATAGTGGTTCTAAGAGGGAAGTTTATAGCAATACAGGCCTAGCTCAAGAAGCAAGAAAATCTCAAATAAGCAAACTGATCTTACACCTAAAAGAGAAGAACAACGACAAACAAATCCCAAAACCAGTAGAAGGGAGGAAATAATAAAGATTAGAGCAGAAATAAATGAAATAGAAATCAAACCACCCATGAAACCAGAAGCTGGTTTTGAGAAAAGATCAACAAGTTATTTTTTTAAGTATTTTTAAATTCTAGTTAGTTAAGATATAGTGTAATATTGGTTTCAGGAGTAGAATATAGTGATTCATCACTTATATATAACACCCAGTGCTCATCACAACATGTGCCCTCCTTAATGCCCATCACCCATTAAGCCCATCCTCTGCTCCCCTCCCCTCCAGCAACCCTCAGTTTGCTCTCTGTATTTAAGAGTCTCTTATGGTTTGCCTCCCTCTCTGAAAAGATCAACAAACTTGATAAACCTTTAGCCACACTCATTGAAAAGAGACAGAGAGAGAGGAATCAAATAAACAAAATAAAAAATGAAAGAGGAGAAATAAAAACTGACACCACAAAAGCACAAAGGAATGTAAGAGAATTTTATGAAAAATTTTACGCCAACAAATTGGACAACCTAGAAAAAAATGGATAAATTCCTAGAAAAATAAAACCTCCCAAAACTGAGTCAGAAAGCAATAGAAAATTTGAACAGGCCAATAAAAAGCAATGAAATTCAGTCAGTAATCAAAAACTTGCAGCAAACAAAAGTCCAGGAAAAGAAGAATTCACAGGTGAACTCTACCAAACATTTAAAGAAGAGTTAATAAGAAGAGTTAATACCTATTCTTCTCAAACTATTCCAAAAAATAAAAGAGGAAGGAAAGCTTCCAAATCATTCTATGAGACCAGTATTACCCAAATACCAAAATAGATAAAGACACTACAAAGAAAGAAAGAAAAAGAAAGAATGGAAGGAAGGAAGGAAGGAAGGAAGGAGGAAAGAGAAAGAAAGAAAGAAAGAAAGAAAGAAAGAAAGAAAGAAAGAAAGAAAGAAAGAAAGAAAGAGAAAGAAAAGAAAGAAAGAAAGAAAGAAGAAGGAAAGAAAGAAAGAAAGAAGAAGAAAGAAAGAAAGAAAGAAAGAAAGAAAGAAAGAAAGAAAGAAAGAAAGAAAGAAAGAAAGAAGAAAGAAAGAAAGAAAAAAGAGAGAACTAACAAATGCCATTTGTTCAAGAAATATATAGAATGTCTAAAATTTTTAATCAGAATAAATGATGTCTACTTTCTTGGACTAACTGGTAGGAAGATAGATGAACAAGAAACTAACAATAAATGGAGAAATTACAAAATGTACAGAGTATTTCATGGATGTAGCCCATGGGGTGGTAAGGACAGAGAAAGATAGGAGACAACCTCCTATGTATGACTTGGTCAGCAACGTTCTTTTTGAGTGGCATGTATATGGCACCCTGAAAGTTGAGAAGACCCAGCTGTCACAAGGAAAAGGGTGATACACATTCCAGGTAGGTCCTGAATCCTGGAAGGGTCTGAGGTTGGCAAGAAACTGAATACAGCTCAAGTTGCTGAACAGTTAGTTAAGGGAGGCCCATCTAAAAGGATGGTAGAGATCAGGTGGAGATCAGGTCTCAACCTGATTATACAGTTCCCCTAGCCTGTGCTAAGGGATGTGGATCTCCACTAGGTGTAGGAGAAAGTTACTGAAGTATGTGGGGGTGTGTGTGTGTGCATGTGCGTGAATAATATATTCAACAAGGTTCAAAACCAAATCAGAACACTTTATTTTTTTAAGATTTTATTTATGTATTTGACAGAGAGAGATACAGCGAGAGAGGGAACACAAGCAGGGGGAGTGGGAGAGGGAGAAGCAGGCTTCCCGCTGAGCAGGGAGCCCGATGCGGGGCTCGATCCCAGGACCCCGGGATCATGATCTGAGCCGAAGGTAGACGCTTAACGACTGAGCCACCCAGGCGCCCTTCAGAACACTTTAATACGTTACACAATGAGAAGTCTCACTTCTACTCCTGTTCTTGTCTATCTCACCACTGTCATTTTCAAGCAAATATAAATTCTTATTTCTCCCTCTTTCTTACATAAAAGATGGAATGCTATAAAATATTATTTTCAACTTGGAGTAGACAGTGCTGTGAGGGTGCATAGGAAGTGCTCAGTGACATTAGTTAGCTGACTTTACTAAGACAATTGTTACCCTAGAGATAGCTGGATTTGACTCTTGCAATTAAAAAAAATTCTGAGACAGTGGAAAGGAGGGGAGACACCATTCATTTTATATATTTTTAAAATATATTTTTAGGGAGCCTGGGTGGCTCAGTCAGTTAAGCGTCTGCCTTCGGCTCAGGTCATGATCCCAGGGTCAGGTCAGATCAAGCCCGCATCAGGCTCCCTGCTCAGGTCAGATCAAGCCCGCATCAGGCTCCCTGCTCAGCGGGGAGCCTCCTTCTCCCTCTCCATCTTCTGCTCCCCCTGCTTGTGCTCTCTCAATCTCTGACAAATAAATAAAAAAAACTCAAAAAAAATAAAATAGAAAATGAAATAAAATATATTTTTAATATTTTAATACAAATATATTTTTTAAATATGTATGTATTTATGTATACTTATATATATTAAATACATAAAATATTCATAATATATATTATATAAAATATTTATATAATATTTACATTTAAACAAGTTAAAATATTTACATATAAGTATTAGTATATGTAATATATATTATTTATTTATTATATATTATCTATTTAATATATTTATATTAATAATAAACAAATATGATGCATGCCTAAAAAAATGATGAAAAGACAAAGCAAAGGTTTCATCATATATTTTATTCCCCTGAGACCCAGACTTTCTCTGGTAGCACCTTAGCTCAGAAAACTAAAAACCAGGCACATTGGATGGTAAAATTTTAATAAAGTCTGTAGTTCAGTTAATAGCATTGTGTCAAATTTCTGGCTTTGATAATTGTACAATTATCAATAACTGGGAGAAGCTGGGTGAAGGATTTATGGGAATTCTCTGTACAATCTTTGCAACTTTTCTATAAGTCTAATTCTTCTAAAATAAAAAGTAAAAGAATGAAAATATTCAAGGGGCGCCTGGGTGGCTCAGTCAGTTAATCGTCTGCCTTCGGCTCAGGTCATGATCCCAGGGTCCCGGGATCGAGCTCTGCATTGGGCTCCATGCTCGGCGGGAAGCCTGCTTTTCCCTCTCCCTCTCCCACTCCCCCTGCTTGTGTTCCCTCTCTCGCTGTCTCTCTCTCTGTCAAAAAAAAATCTTAAAAAAAAAAGAATGAAAATATTCTTTTTCTTCCCAAAGTTGTTGCCTCTGCCATCTCTCACTGAGAGATGCCATCCTTCTCCCAGCCTCAGAGCTAGGATCTCAAATGTGTCCCAAACTCTTTTCCTCACTGCCTCCCAGTCCCGTCTGTTCTGCCCCAGAAATGCCCATCATTCCCAACCCTCCTTTCTACACAGCCAGGTTCAGGCTCAGGCTCAGTCCTGCATCGCTACACAAAATCCTCCACACCCTTGCAATGATAGCAACCCTGTTCCCCAACCCCCTACTGCTGCTGGAGTTCTCTTTCTTAAACGTTGACCATATTCTTTCTCTTTCTACCCTACACCTGTCTTCAAAGCATTGCACCCCTTGAGGCCCGGACGTCTGTCCCCCTTCATTTTCTAGCCACTTCTATCAGGCACTGCCTTCCAGTGGCCTCTGACCCCTTTGCCCCACGCCCTATCTGGTTTGCCTCAGGCTGCAGTCTAAAGCTGCCTCTTCCCTACTTCTTTCCTCAAATCCGTCCACCTCCTGGAAGTATCCAAAGCTCTCCACTTACAGTGCATCTACATGCAGATGTATCTTTTTATTGTAGCAACACTGGGAGGTTGTTAGTGTCCATGCTCATGCCTCCCTCAGTGTTATGTTCCAAGAACACAGCTCAGTTCTGGGTATGTAACAGATTTGCAAAGGGCTGCTTTTGCATTGAACATGTGCCCAGGCTTCATTTACACCTTGCCTAATCATATTTCAAAAGCCATCAGGGGCGCCTGGGTGGCTCAGTCGTTAAGCGTCTGCCTTCGGCTCAGGTCATGATCCCAGGGTCCTGGGATCGAGTCCCACATCGGGCTCCCTGCTCAGCAAGAAGCCTGCTTCTCCCTCTCCCATTCCCCCTGCTTGTGTTCCTGCTCTCACTATCTCTCTCTCTGTCAAATAAATAAATAAAATCTTAAAAAAAAAAAAAAAATTTCTTACCACAAGAAAAAAATTATAAAAAAAAAAAAAAGCCATCAAACTTCATATGAGCCGGAAACAAGCCATTTTCTTTTTTTTTTTTTAATTTTTTTATTGTTATGTTAATCCCCATACATTACATCATTAGTTTTAGATATAGTGTTCCATGATTCATTGTTTGTGCATAACACCCAGTGCTCCATGCAGAACGTACCCTCCTCAATACCCATCACCAGGCTAACCCATCCTCCCACCCCCCTCCCCTCTAGAACCCTCAGTTTGTTTTTCAGAGTCCATTGTCTCTCATGGTTCTTCTCCCCCTCCGATTTCCCCCCCTTCATTCTTCCCCTCCTACTACATTCTTCTTCTTCTTTTTTTCTTTCTTAACATATATTGCATTATTTGTTTCAGAGGTACAGATCTGAGATTCAACAGTCTTGCACAATTCACAGCGAACAAGCCATTTTCTACCCCATGAAGCGACTCTACTATTCACTTCCTCTCATCCCTCCATCAGCCAACAGAAAATGGCCAAGAATATCAAATTGTAATCTACTTAAATGTTCTTTACTTCAGAAAAGGACTCAATTCAATAGAACTTCAAGTTATGTCCGGCTTCCTTAACAACCTTGGAATCAGTTCAGTTTGCATTGGCAGGCTGGAAGGAATGTGCACCTCAGTGCAACCCAGATCACCCTGCTCAGCAGCCTGTGCAGAACTTGTCTCGGAGAGAGTGCAGAGGAAACGAACTTCCCAGAGCAGCTGATGTAGCCCTGTGGGAATTGGCATCCCCAGGACTGACAGCACGATTCAGGAGGCTGGAAGGCGAGTCCTGTCACCTTTTCAGCTCATCACAGCTGTGCCTCAGATTTTTAGTCTCCCTGGCCTCTAGGGTCAAGTCACAACTGTGAGCTTGAGGACACCACTTCTGATCTTCTATAATCCTCTGTTACTAATATTGTCCTTTACTATCTTTAATAGGTAATTGGAAAAACAAAAGAACACTTGTCTTCAGCCCCGTGCACACAACACTGGTACCCACGTGTTCACGTGTGCATAGACGGCAGCCTTTTTCCAAGCAGCTTTACAGAGTTCCTCAGCTATTAGATTTGACACAAAATGTCTGTGTTTTACACTCCTTCTCCAGGGAAGGGTTGTTTTCTAGGATGATTGCCTAGGATGATTGTTCTAGGATGATTGTTCTGTCTAGGCTGATCCCACACAACTTTCTGGGATCTGCTCTGGCCATTCTTGACTCTCTGTCAACACTTGGGAGAGTGCTCAACAGGAGCAAATTCAGGGCTGGGAGTACCAGATGTAAGCTCCCTGAAGAGCTTCCGCACTGTTTCCGAGGCTGCAGTGAAGCTCAATTAGGGGGAAGAGAGCAGACCCCCCTAGATTCACCTGGACAGGGTAGTGGCTGTGGCTTTGACACATTGTAACAGAGAAGGGGGTCCAGTCAAAGGGAAAAGCTGTGAGCACAAGGGAAAGTCCGTGGAGCATAAAGGAGAGCCAGATGGAGTAAGGAGCAACGGGCAGTTGGAGAGGTAGCCAGCCTCCACTGCTGGACGCATATATATACACGGCCCCTCCCAGAAGGCCTGGGAAACATAGCCTCAAAGCCTTGTTTTTCTATAATCCTGGGTTCACCTGAAACCTCATTTCCAGTGGCTGTACGGGCAGAGAACTTTCTCTGTTGGTAGATGTGAGTATAGTTCCCTGGACAGGGATGGTCATGCATGTGTCCTCTGGGGAGAGTCACAGGCCACGAGGTGCAGTGACCAAGCTCCCTCTGGGAGTCTAGCGTCAGGTAAGGTGGACCGGACCACATGTTTGCCTGTCCTGGGCTCCAGGATGGGGGCACATGTCAGTATTGGTGATTTGGTTGATTTGCACACCTGGGTCTGCAATCCCCTAAGTGAACTCTCGAGTATCTTTTCTGAACACTGTAGGTTGCCTGGATTGGAACACTTGGATTCCAAGCTAACCACAAATATTGCTGCAGAAAAGAGAGGTCTCCAGGAAGAGTGCATATTTCGAAAGCTGCCTCCTTTTCATGGGCTGTTTGCAGGTGATGCTTTCAGGGTCCAATTTCATCTCTGACATGCTGATGTGCTACCCTTCAAAGACCTTTCTGAGCAGACAGCCAGAAAATGCCTCACTGTACCCACTGACTTCATTCAATTTCCTGCCTTTTCTCAGCTAACCCTCAGCCTGTAATTCCTTAATGACTTTTCTAGGGCTATTCGGCTGATCACTAAAACCATAGCCAGCCAAGGTCCCCTGCGTGTCTGTAGCTGGGATTTTGTCAGCATTTCTTCCCTTATTATGAGGTCTCATCATGGGGACCCAGAAATGCTGGCTGTCCCTGGGCAGCCAGCATTTCTCTGAGGTGAGCATTCTTTAACCAGGGACCCCAAGGAACAGGCCATAGCGAAAACCCTGGACATCCAACCCTGAAGAGACCCAGAGCATTCCTGTTCCTTCCATAACACTTCGGGAGGCAAGGCCTGACTCTGGACCATTTTTATTCCCCTCTCAGTTATAACTCAACAGAACAGCTTGGAAGGGATCCACTAAACCAAGGCATATCTAGGTTTTCAAATCTATCTCCTCCACTGGTTTATACTTTTGATACCCCCTGACACGTCTCTTTCCTTAATCCTTCCTATGTAATATGACCTGGCATGGTGCTAAGTGAATGTTTCCCAGATACATTCATTAATGTCAAACTATGAAATTGTACAAGTGGCTTAATATTGCACTCTGTTTGTACGACAATATTTCCAGATTAATGAGATTATGAGCCTTAGGCTGACATACTACAATCTAATGGTAGCCTTTAGGACAAGCTGTGAAAAAGTTCCCTCGCTGCTCTCATCCATAAGCAGAAGATGTCTCAGATAAGAAGACATGGGACAAGCTTTATGAATTCAAGATGAATCAGGCAATGGAAGAGCTAGCTAGATATCTGAGCTCTGCTGGACTCCCTGTCCCTGCATGCTGAGAGCCTCAGCTACCCTTCCCTCTCTCTCTCTTTCCCTGACCAATCAAGAACCAGGTTTTGAGGAGACTTAACGTTACTATCTGCTTTCCACTCCTGTTTCACACCCGCCTCATCTTCTGCTGGTCCAGTGCAATGGCCCAGCAGCAGGTCTCCATTTCCATGGTGATTACCTATAATCTTTGCCCATTTGCATATAGATTGGTGAGCATATGACATAAAATCAATCAAGCTACCTAAAGACTTAAACCCTTTCGTGATCTGAACTCCTACCAAGTCCTCCAGGATCTGGTTCCTATCCATCTTTTCTAATCTTGCCTGCACTCATTCCCCAAATCACTGCCTATAAAACGAATACTACATTGCCATATAAAATATACAGCTTGTCTCACCTCCATACTTTGACACATGCTTTTCCCATTGCCTAGAAAGAAAAACCTTCCTTGTTTATTTATAAGTCCTTAACCCCAATCAAAATTCAGATCAAGATTATTACCTCTATGAACTATCTAGAAGAAGCAAAACACTTCTTTGCGTCCATGATGCACTGAATCTTCTGCACTGAATCTGCCACCTGCTCAGCATAGACTCTTGGGGACATGGCAGATTTGCATGTTGGACTCCCCAAACACCATTCAGACACCAACATCAGACACATTTTAAAGTAACTAGTTAAATTCCAAGGTTACAGCACTGTCTGGCACATAGCAGAAACTAAAACAAAACAAAACAATGGTGTTATTCATCTCACTCTCACTTATAAGAGTGTGCTGAATTATAAATTAGATAATTGTTCTTCAGTGCAAGTAAAGATTAAGGAATACCCCAGACTAGTATAGCAAAGAGTGTGAAAGAGCGATCAAACCATTCAGACTAACAAGGAACTCTCCAAAGACCCAATCTGTCATCTTAGCCTCAGATACAGATCACAGCACTGAAAATACCTAACCTCACATATATCACCATCAGGACAGATCACAGGACTGAAAGTCCCTGTCCTCACCTGTGTCACCATGAGTACAGGTATACTTCACTTTATTGTGTTCCAGTGTATTGCACTTTGCAGATATTGTGTTTTTTACAAATTGAAGCTTCAAGTCTTCAGTGGAGGAAGTAACTACAGATGTGGTAGAAATACCAAAAGAACTAGAATTAGAAATTGTAATATGATGACTTATAATATAATGACTGTGGTTTTCATCCACGGTTTCTGAAAATGCTTCAGAGCTATAAAAGTGAAATGAGTGTCCTGTTATTAATGAAGGTGACTTTTGGACCCCACCCAAGAGCTGGGGCTGCTTGTCAGGAGGACCAATCTTATGATCATAGAATTGGAACTTTCAGTCCTACCACCCACTTTCTGCAGAGGATAAAGGGGCTGGAGGTTGAATCAGTCAACGGCCAATGACTTAGTCGTGACTATATAATGAAGCCTCCCCATAAAAAACCAAGAGGACTGGGTTCAGAAAGCTTCAGGGTTGGTGAACACATGGAGATTCAGAGAGAGCAGCACAGCACACCTGGAGGGCCATAGCAGCTCCACACCCTTACCCCATACCCCATGCCATGTAGCTCTTTATCTGACTGTTAATTGGTATCCTTTATCATATCCTTTAATAAACTAGTAAATGTAAGTAAATGTTTCCCTGAGCCTTGTGAGTTGCTTTAGTAAACTGAAAGAACCCAAGGAGGAGGTCATTGGAACTCCAATCTGTAGCAGGTCAGTCAGAAGCACAAGTAACAGCCTGGGGCTTGGGACTGGCATCCTAAAGTGGGGCGTCGTAGGTGGAAGAGTCTTGTAGGATTGTGTCCTTAACCTGTGGAATCTGATGCTCTCTCCGGGTAGACAGTATCAGAACTGAGTTGAATTCTCAGATACCATGCTGGTGTCTGAGAATTGCTCAGTTTTGTTGGGAGGGGGGTACCCCCCACATTGGAATTGGGTCTGGGGACCCAACAAGAGTTGGTATCAGTAGAGAAGTGGAACCTGAAGATGTGACTGGATTGCTGCAATTTCATGATAAAATTTTAACAGAATAAAATGTAATAGATGCTCATCTTATGGATGAGCAAACAAAATGGTTTCTTGAAAGGGGGGAGTCTGCTTGAAGATTCTCTCCCTCTGCCCCTTCCCTAAGTCTCTCTCTGCCTTTCAAATAAATAAATAAGTCTTAAAAAAATAGAAGTTGTTTGATTTTTTAACTTGTAGGTCAGGCTCTGAAATTGTGTATTCTTTTTTTTTTAAATTTTATTGTGTTATGTTAGTCACCATACAATACATCATTAGTTTTTGATGTGGTGATCCACGATCCATTGTTTTCATGTAACACCCAGTGCTCAAAGACACGATTAATAAAAGATGGTTGGGTGGAGAGACTAAGAGAGTGACAACCAGTCTATGATAAGATCCCTGCAGCCAGCCTTCCAGTGTCTACAGTTATCTATACTGAGACTCAGCATTTTTGAGGACAGGGACATTCAGTACTGTGATCTGTACTCACGGTGACACATGTGAGGATCTGAACGCACAATATCTTTGAGGTATGCCTGCAGAGATCACAGGACTAAAGGTCCCTTTCCTCACATATCTCATCTCTCTCTCTCTCTCTCTCTCTCTATATATATATATATATATATATACACACACACATATATATATATATACACACACATATATATATATCACATCTTCTTTATCCATTCATCTATCAATGGACATCTCAGCTCTTTCCATAGTTTGGCTATTGTGGACATTGCTGCTATAAACATTGGGGTGCAGGTGCCCTTTGGATCACTACATTTGTATCTTTGGGGTAAATACCTAGTAGTACAATCGCTGGGTCATAAAAACTGTTTCCTGAAATTGTCATTCCCTATGTTCATGGCAATGGGGGATGGTAATAAGAGCACAGTGAGTTCACCCAGAGGCTGCAGGAGGCTGGCATACTTTGGTCCCTTAGGCTAAACCAGATAAGGCAAAGAATGGACATAGCAGCAAAGTGCAATATGAGGTTTCATTTGACATGCATGCCCAAACTTTCCCTCGCTGCTCCATCGGGAATAGCACTGGCCAGAATAGCAAACCCAGATCCCTCAAAAGCCACTGCTGTCTCCTTTCTTTGATCCTCTGCAGTAGCTATTGCTTTCTGAGAAATACCTTCTCCAGGTCAGATCCTCGGGCCCTTTCACTCTCCCAAAAATTCTATAGAATATGGGAATCAACATCTCTTTTGTACTTAGTCATCTTTGTTATCTGTCTTTGCTGTACCACTATCACTTCAGATTTTCAAAGCTCACCAAAGCCACAGGAACCAGCCCCAGTGTGAGTTGCCCAGTTTATTCCTCCCGACAATTTCCCAGGAAGTGCTAGGCCTGCCCTGGTTTTGCATCTTCTTCCTGCTCCCGTGAGCCTGCAGGACTCACCTTGGAAGTTGTCCTGGTTCTTCCCTCTGGACGGAAAATTCTGAAATCTTTCATCAAGGGTTCACACTCTCTGTCACTTGTCCAGGAACAACAAAGTCTTCTCTATCCACCTTTCTCCATACACTTTTGCTAGCCCAGAAAAACAAACAAAAACAAAACATACAAGTCTCCATCCTTGCCCTCTGGGAGGGCACTTTCACAGGCCAAACCAAAGTGCAATGCCTTGGAGAGAAATGCATGTTTCCTGGCCTCTGGGATCCAGAGGGTGGCCAGTGAGGAGCTCCCTGGGGGATGGGGGGGGGGGAGGGTACAGGGTTTCCAAGAAAAGAGGGTACTGAACGAGCCCTTACAGGGTGAGTGTAAGTTAGCAATGGTGGTGACACATGTCCTGTCTCCTTTTCAGTTCTATATCCTTAGAAATGAGATGAAAATGCATATACAACACCACTAAAAAGAAAAATAACATCATGTCAGGAATTTGAAGGAATCTTTGAAAAGCAAAAATGAGACAGGAAAATAGCACAGCTTCTAGAAAGGCAGGAAGGGCTGTGGAGTCAGGAGAGCAGGGGGTCCTGTAGGTGTGAGCTCCCAGACAACAGCACCTACATCAGGCTTTCATTTAAACCTGGAGAACTGTCCTGGAAAGTTCAGGAGGGCTTGTCTCTGGTTTACTTTCTCAGTTGAAGAGTGGCAGAGAATGCAGCTCACCAAGCCCCTACTTGCCCAGAGGTGGGAAGACTGCACATCTCCAACCACCAGCAGGGAAACAAAGTCCTGATTTTTAAGACATTAAATAAAAATTAAAGCATCCAATAGGCAGAGTTAATTGTTTTGCTCTCTGATAGTCTAAAAGCACAAGAAAACAACAATGCTTTTCTAAATGCTTGTTATACAATTGGGTTTGTGCTAATCTATACATTTTAAAATTCTCCCTGCTTTTAATGAAATCCACCTCTTCTCTTTGCATGGAAGTCAGAGTTACGTGTTTTGAATTTACATCTCCATCTCCACGCAGAAGGTGTCTGAGCGGGCCCTCAGGCAACAGGCAAAGGTTCCTTGTCCAGCTATTGAAGAGGGTGATGCAGGATGGTTTCCCTGGACCGAGAGAACTCTGCCACCTGGTGGCTGCATCAGGAGCCGGTCACATTCAGGATTCCGACCCGAGCCCTTGGGCATTAGTTAAGGCAGGAGGGGACGCCCCATTCCCTGTGCCTGATGCGCTGTCAGGCACTTCCTCCTCTTGACGCTCGGTTTTGCTTCTCTTCCAGGGGGCTGGGCCTGCAGAGCTGGACTTGCTGTGGCTCTCCACAGGGTCTATGAACCTAACCCTTCCCTGGGGGTTTTCACCAGGACACATGTCCCCCTAGGGAACCAGAGGCCTGTCCAAGCTGATGTCTGGGTCAGCAGACGTGCCCTTGAGGGGGCTAGGGATGAGGGGAGGAGGGGTCTGAGGGGGAGCAGGGGGCCCCCCCACGAAGGAACCACCAGAACTCCATCTGTGGCCCATGGGAAAGGGAAGGCAGAGAGGAAGGGTGATTTGAAAGAAAGATTTGTGAAATGGGGAGCATAAGTCACGCTGCACCAGGGGCAACACAGAACGGGGGAGTAGGTCTTCTGGCATTTTGGCTTGGATGGCAGAGCCTGCAGGGGTACGGGGTCTTCCTGGGAACACGGCTCGATGTGCAGCTTCACGAGGCCCAGCAGACAAGGCCTGCGCCAGCTGCCCGCTGGGGGCCCTTCCCTGCTGGAACTCCCCAGAATAATGGGGTGTCTTTGAGGGGGAGGCTGATCCCTCAAAGAAGCTAACCTAGGGGAGCTCTGAGCAGAAGCTCCTTAACAAGACACTCGGTGGAGGGTGATGCACAGAGCTGTCATGGGGGCCAAGCTGCCCTGGGCGCAGGTCCCCCACACCGATGCCTGCAGCCAGGCGGGCAGCTCCCGTTCTTCAGGTGCTTCGGAAGTAAATGGCACAATGGAGCTGCTGGACACTGGGCACACGATGCCAAGTTTGCAGCGCCAGGCTGGGCCCACGACAGTAGGCACCTGTGCCAGCACACGGGCTAAGAACACACACTGGCAAATACAGCAGGCGTAATCACGGGGCACAGAACGCCGGGGACGTATGTCGGGCACACACTGGGCAGCCACACGCCAGGCACACGGGATCAGACATACACACCAACCACGTACCGTCAAGCAGTGCTAGGAACACACACGGGCACACCCGCTGGGGACACGTGTCATTCTCGCACCAGGAAGAGCAGCTGACACATACTCCGGAGAGACACCGGCAGCACACGCCCCAGGCACGCAGTGCCAGGTGCACACAGAAAGCACGTGCTAGTAACACAGCAAAGCACAAGGCCAAGTGTGCTCTGCGGAGCACCAAGCACTAAGCACACGGCAGTGATGCACCACGGTAGCCACCCACCCGGGGCCACACAGCCTGGCACACGCTCTGGGAGAGTAGTACCAGACACACATGCTGGAAGCACAAACGGGGCACGCAGTGCCGTGCCCACACACTAGGCACACCATCCGGGCACCTGCCAGGCCTACACACGGGGAACACACACCAGGTGCACAGCATTGAGCACTTGTGCAGGGAACACGATGCTAGGGACACGTCGTCAAGCACAGATGCCCGTATCCAACAGCACGCACAGAATGCCAGGTGCACAGCGCCAGACGCGCGCTCCAGGAACACAGTGCCGGGCGCACAACAGCGGCAGACAAGGTGGACATACGCTCTCTGGCACATGACCGTGCACAAAACCCCAGGCAAACAGTGCCAGGCAGGCCCGCCAGACACGTCCTGGGAGACACACCAGACCAGGCCCAATCTCTGGGGACACAACACTGAGCTCACAAGGCTGAGCTGCGTGCCAGTCACATAATGCCAGGCACATCCTGCAAGAACAAAATTCTGGGAACACAGAGCCAGGCACATGATGCTAAGCACACTCTCCTGGAACACGGTTCTGGGTCCAAATCCCTGGAGCACCATGCCAGGCATGCGAGGCAATGTGTAATTCTGGGAACACACACCAAGCCCACAAAACTGGGCCTGCAAAACCGGACAGACCACACCAGGCACAGACACAACACAGGACACACGACCCCGGCGCCCATGCCAGGAACAAAACACCGAGCACGTAAGTCAGGCGTACACACCGGACACACGACGGCAGATGCACAGTACTGAACGCACAGTGCTGGACACCCAAAGCCAGGCACAGAGCGCTAGGCACATGTTCCAGGCACGCAAAACCAAGCAAACATTGCTGGGCGTACAGACCTGAGCAAACACCACCAGGCAAAGTGCTGGGTACACAGACTGCATGCCAGGCACATGGCGGGAACATGCCAGACACAGACGCTGGGAACACAGGGGTGGGCACACCAAGGCAGCACACCAAGCTGGCTTTGAGGAATGAAGTTTGAGCTGGAAGACTCCTTAACCACCTGCTCCAGATGGGCCGTGCTGTTGTTCCCCTCTGGCCCAGTGGTCAGCCTTGCCCCAGACGGGGGGCTAGTGTGGTTTGTTACTGCTGCAAAGCCTAGACCACTCCGGCTGGTATCCTTTGTGTGGACGGATGAGAGTTTAAGTCATCGGCGTCCTGTGATGGAGTTTGGAGCCATTCTGCATCCTTTGCTATTACAAATAATTCTGCAGTATGTGGCATGTCTATACCTTATTTGGGGGTTTTGTTGTTGCTGTTGTTTTTTGTTTTGTTTTGTTTTGTTTTGTTTTGCCAGAGTAATTTTGGAATGGTTTCCTAGAATACAGATCAAAGGGCAAAAAGCACATGTGATTTTGCTAGATATTGCCGATTATCGCCTTAGGGTACGCCGCTTTGCATTTCCACCAGCGGTGTGAGTGCCTAATAAAATGGCTGTAGCGGGGTAGCTCAGGGGAAGAATCAGAGATGGGTCCTTGGACCGTAATGACATTTGGTGCATGCGCTCTTCTCTGATCTCAAAACCCAGAAAGCAGGAAACCATCTGCCTCCTGACCTCTCTGCCTCCACCCTTCCCAATCCCCAGCCTTCTGGCCCCTGACTCTGAGGTGCTTTAATAGGAGTAGTTTGAACCTTTAGCCATTAGGTGGCGCCAAAAAGCAACCATTTAAGCGATCTACGTGCCTTTGACCTTCCTCTCCAGATGAGATTTTTCACTCTATGTCCAGAGATCTAGCCCAAAGGAAAATCGTAGCTCCAGACTCTGCCAAGTGCGGCAATGCCTTCAAGCAGATCTGAATGATTTTCATGCAATTCTTTGCTTTCCCTGATAGAAAAAAATCATAACACGCAGACTCTAAAGCAGAGAATGATTTGCCCTTCAGGACAAAGTGATTTTGCCCCCTGCCGGGCACCCTTGTAAGGGAGAGCTAGTGCTTGACAAATGTTTGCGGAGTCCCTGGACAAATGAGTGAAAACTGTCAGAGACATCGCTTCTTCGGCCACGCCCCCCAGCGGCTGCCTCTTTGCAGCAGGGTGAGCCCTCCGTCGGCCCACAGGGTTGGAGGGCAGGAAGCCCAGGCTTGCTGTGCTCTGGGGCAGGCCCTGCACCTCTCCATCCCCAGCATCAAAGCCGTAATTATGGGATCTCTGTGCTACCCTCAGCTCTAGCGGCACCAGCAGGAGCCCTCAGTGAGTAATTGGGGGACCCTCTGCCAGTGACTTCAGTGGCACTTGGGGAGCAGGAAAGCCAGAGACACCTGGGAAGCAAAAGCTGGAAGGCAGGACACGGATTCCGGAAGACTCTTCACAGAGCTCTGGCAACGAGTGGGCCTGCCGGGACTTCTCTTCCTAAAGGCCCAGGTCACACGCCATTTGTAGGAGGGATTTCAGTCTGCATGTGCTGCTCAAGTCTCCCAAAATGAAGGACCAGAAGAAGTCCTGCCAGGCTTTGTTCCAGCCCTAAACCTCCTCCCAGGCCAGGGGATCGGGGTCTCTAGAATTGCTCAGGTATTAAGGATATTGGCTCAAAAAGCCTTACAGAGGGCATTGCAGACTTCAGACTCCAGGAATTATCTGGCAACTCTGGGTCTGGCTTTTGCCATCTACACTTCCAAACTGCACAGCCCTGGAGCAGAAAGCAGCTACCAAAAGCAGATGCCCACTGAGCCAGAAAACTGGGCAGCACCAGACTTCAGCCTGTGGGCCTCAGCTTCTTCATCTGTGAAATGATAAAAGCAATTTCCCAAACAACGAGAAAGTTCCTGGCTTGGCACAGGTGCTGAGCAAAGGTGCTTTTTACTCCTCCATACCCTAGCAGGCAGACCCAAGGCAGACAGTGCACCAGAACTGAGGCTTTCTGGGAACATTTAGCTCCCTCTTTCATTCTTCCTTTGAGATCTTAAGTGATCTACTCATCCTGACTTTCAGGTGGACTTAAAGCAGGTAGAGGCCATGCCAGGACCCTTCTTCTCACTGTGTGGGAACACCTGGAAAGCCAGTGAAGCCTATGTGTCACCTCTGGCTCTGACCAAGTAACAATACTGTGCTTTCCCTTCAAGTGGAAAGTGGATAAATATCCTAAACCATTGTTTTCAGACTTGGAGCCACAGACAGTGCAAGCCTGACCCCTGAGAACAAATGAACCAAGGAGGTGAGCAGGGAGTAGATCCCCAGCAGGGCACACAGGTGGCCAAGCTATGGAGACACAGATGAGACAGGGGCAGGAGAGGAGAGAGGTGTGCATGGGAACCATGCCCGGGTCATGGACTGAGTGAATTGACACCTGCTTGGCAGAGGGTGAGTGTGTGAGGCTGTTTCCATCATGAAGGCCCAACCTCGACCACCCAGCCTAGCGGCTTCTTCAACACAGGGAGGGTGTGTTGACCCACTAGAGCCCTGCCTACCTTCATTACAATCTCCAGCCCAGCCAAATCTTTGATGATTCAAAGAAGGGCACAGGGCTCTGAGAGCCCATCACCTCACTTGATCTACTTCCCTAAAGCATTTTAAATTCACAAAATAGTGTTCTTTCTGAGCATCTACTATGCCCCAGAGCCCGGAAGTTATTATATAATTTAATTTGGGTCCTTTATAACAGTTCTGAGGTATAGACAGTGCCTTCTTTACCTTTCTAAAAAAATTACACAACACTCATATGGCATTGTGACTTATAATAAGAAGTATAAATTTGCTTTTCATCCCTGATTCTGGAACAGAGCTCCTAAAATCCTTGGAATTTCCCTAAGTGATAAGAATGATAAATGTGTCTATTCATAACAAACCCATTGCAACCACATTTGAGTTTATATGAATAAGGTAACTCTTGGAAAGCACCTCAGGATGGGGCTGGTTCCAGGGGAACCAACCATGAATAGAGGATTGGAACTTTCAGCCTCACCCCAACCCCAAACTCTGGGGAGGAAGGGCTGGGGTTGAATAGATCACCAATGGCCAATAATTTAATCAATTGTGTCTATGTAATGAAGCCTCCATAAAAACCCAAAAGGACAGAGTCCAGGAACTTCCAGGTTGAAGATTCTGGGAAAGTTATTGAACTGAGAAGGCATGGAAGCTCCTCACACTTTCACCACATACCTTGCCCTATGCATCTGTTCCACCTGGCTATTCCTGAATCATATCCTTTTATAATAAACTCATTATCCAGTAAGTGAAATGCTTCTCAGAGTTCTGTGAGCCACTCTAGCAAATTACTCAAACCCAGAGATGGGATCATTGGAACCTCCAGTCTATAGCACAGGTGACAATCTGGACTTATAATTGGTGTCTGAGGTAGGACTGAGCCCTTAACCTGTGGGATCTGTCTCCAAGTAGATGGTGTAAGAATTGAGTTGAATTGTAGGACACCCAACTGGTGCTGGAGACTTGCTTGGTGATGTGGGGAGAAAAAAAACACTCATCAAAACTGGTGTCACATAGTTAACATGAATTCACTTCTTGGAGAAAAAAACAAAAGAAAATAGAAGTATATAGAACACAAAATTAAAGTGACCTTACCCAGGCTCCATGCCCAATCTTGCATCTGTCCCTGAGTGTGCACAGGTAAAAGGAAGAATGATTTTATATATTTAACTTGTCTTCTTAAGTTCTACATGGCTTTGTGGGCTCAAAAATCATTTCCAAAGGAGTATGACCTTTGCTGCTTACACTATTTTTCCTAAAACATGCAAAGGCTGGAGGTAGCATGATGGCAATTCAAAGAGTTCTAAAAAGAGAGATTAAATTTTAAAGAATGTCATGACTCATCCTGTTGATTTTGTTAAAAACCAAACTAAATGTTTTTCTTAATGTGTGGGAAAGAGAGTCAGCATCTGTCACTAGTAAAAAGCATCAGAAAAAAATAGAATGGGGAGGATTGACAAGCAGCACAGCAAGCCTGAAAGTTTAGAAACACCCCAGATATTATGTCTTTTCTATTAACCATGCACCATAAAACACAAACCATGGGACATTTGAAGAAAACCAACAGCACAAAATAAAAGGATCAAATACAGTAAACAGATCCTGTGGTAGTAGTGTTCACTGTATGATGCTTGTTGCAGGATTATTAGCAGTTGGGGGGGGGGGGGAATAAACCCTGAAAACAGGGGAAATGTTTTTATATAAGGAAATGGTTTCATAATGAATAAATTAAGATATCTGGATAGTTTCTTTTTTTTTTCCTCTTTTGCATTCTGATGATCTATTCATTTGTAACAAACCTCCACAAAAGCTTATTGGTTTAAAACAATAAGCATCATTCATTTTGCTCATGAATGTGCAATTTGGTGGGGGCATGGCAGGAACAACCTATCCCTACTCTGTGCGACATCAGCAGCTGTTCTGGAAGGCTCTGAAGATCACTCACTCCCAGGGTTAGAGAGTTGGTACCAGCTCTTAGCCAGGTTGTGGCTGGGAACATCGGATCTTCCCATGAGTCTCTCCATAGAATTGTTTGGCCTTCCTTACAGCACGGCGCCAGAGTTCCAAGAGATCAAGAGCTTGACCTTTGCCTCAATCTACTGATAGGCAAGTCAGCAAGTCTAGCCTGATGTTAAGGAGAGAGACGTTAGATTTCCTCAGTGAAAGGATTAGTAGAGCATTTGTAACATTCTCTAATCTGCCACGTTATAGAATACTATTCTACTGAAATAAATTAATTCTATATGTACTTACCATACCCTAATTGAGCAGAAAAGTAAGTTGAAGTGTAAGTAGTTGATTTAATCCCGTTTGTGTAAAAAATTGGGAGAGAGGGCTATAAATATATATATATATTTTGCTTGTTTGGGAATAGAGAAAAGTATGGGTAACTACACACAGGAGTGGGAAGGGAAAGGAAGAGGGAATTATTAGCTTCTTCTTTTTAAACATTTGTACTTTGATTTGTTGCCATTAGCTTATGTTATTTTGGGATATTTAAAAAATCCAAAGTAGTTTAAAAAAAAAAAAACTAAAATAACTGGAAAAATCACCAAATCAAGCAGAACCAGAAATATAATTTTTAAATATTCAATTAAAATAGCAACCAAAAAGATAAATTTTCCTAGTATTGATTTTATTTATTTATTTTTTTTAAAGATTTTATTTATTTATTTGACAGAGAGAGAGATAGCGAGAGCAGGAACACAAGCAGGGGGAGTGGGAGAGGGAGAAGCAGGCTTCCCGCCGAGCAGGGAGCCCGATGTGGGGACTCGATCCCAGGACCCTGGGATCATGACCTGAGCCGAAGGCAGACGCTTAACGACTGAGCCACCCAGGCGCCCCCTAGTATTGATTTTAAACACAACAATGAACCTTATTCAAAATGCTTCATATTTACCTGGGAAATTTTGAGGTCCCTAAATCCCTGGGATTTCTTACCATGCTGAGACCAGTTTGGCTATGTCTATGGAATGAGGTAGGGTGGGGCTGGTCGTGAGGAAGAGAGCTTTTAATATGTAATTTGTGTAATTCTTGTACTTTAAAAAATCAGAATATAATACATTTTAGATAAGCTCTTTATTGCAGAATAAAATGCATACAGAAAAACACACAAATCCAACTTACAGCTCAAAGAGTTTTCACAAATTGAACATTTTCAGGTAATCAACACACAGTTGAAGAAATACAACATTACCAACACACCAGAGGCTCTTCTGGTACCCAACCCCAATGCCTCACCCCACCCTACAAAGGTATCCATCTCTAGTCTGCCACTAAGGATTACTGTTATCTGTTTTGAATTTTATATAAATAAAATCATATAGTATATGCTTTTTGTGTCTGGATTCTTTTTATCAACATTACATTTGGGAGACTCATCCACATAGTTGTATATGGCAGTTTATGATTTTTCATGGATTTAAAGTATTTCATTGGGGCACCTGGGTGGCTCAGTCATTAAGCATCTGTCTTCAGCTCAGGTCATGATCCCAGGGTCCTGGAATCGAGCCCCGCATCGGGCTCCCTCCTCCGCGGGAAGCCTGCTTCTCCCTCTCCCACTCCCCCTGCTGTGTTCACTCTCTCACGGTGTCTCTCTCTGTCAAATAAACAAAATCTTTAAAAAAAAATAATAAGTAAAATATTTTATTATATGACTTCACCAGAATGTATTTACTTGTTTTACCATTGGATATATGGATTATTTCCAGTGTTCAGTTATTATGAGTAATTCTGCTACAAACATTTGTATGAACATCTCTTAATGCATTTGTGGGGGGTATATATACCCGCAAGTGTAACTGCTTGATTAGGTCTAGTGGATACTGCCAAAGAGTAACATTCCTAAATGTGTGTGTGAGAGATTTCAACACAACCTCCACACTCAACCACTTTGTGGGTGGGGGAAGTAGTGGTATCTTATTATGGTTTTAATTTGCATTTCCCTGTCAATTAATAAAACTCATCACCTTTTCTTATGTTTTTGAGGCATTTGGATAGGCTTTTTAATGAAGTGCCTATTCAAGCTTATTGTCTACTTTTTAAAAAATTAGATTTTCTATCCTTTACCAATTAATCTGTAAAAGTTCTTTATAAATTTTAGATTCTTATATGTATTGCAAATATCTTCTTATATTCTAACATTTCTGCTTCATATAAGCTTTTTAATGGAATTGAGGTTGTTGATTTTGATAAATTAAAAATTCCTTAATTTTCTTTGTGGTGTTTTTTTTAAAGAAATCTTTGCTTACCATAAGGTCATGAACATATTCTTCTATGTTATTTTGAGAAGCCTTATTATTTTACTTACACATTTAGATATAAAATCCATTTGGGGTTGTTTTTTGTGTATGATATGAGGTTAAAGAGTCAAGATTAACTTTTTCTATATGAATATGTAGTTGAGTCAACATGATTTATTGAAAAGACTATCCTTTCTCCGCTGTTTTACAGTGTGTCCTTTGTCTATAAATCAGCTCAAAATATCCTTCTGCATTGATTTCTCATTGCAATGTCATCAAAAGTCAATTGGCAATATTTATGTGTGTCTACCTGCTTCTTTCATCAGTGTTTTGTAGTTTTTGATGTGAAAATACTATACATGCTTTGTTAGTCGTAATAACTGTTTTATTTTGTTGGACTGGTTTTAAATGATATCATTTTGTTGTTGTTTTGCTTTATTTTGTTTCATTTCTGGAATGCAGAAGGCTGATAGGTTTGTGTGTATTGACTTTGTATCCTATATTTTGGGTATTTACTGTTGACACTGGATCTTATTGAAGTCAATCCTCAGTTGGCTGCCTTGGAGGCAGAGGCCAAGGCTATAGCTGGATTGGCAGTAGATATGATTGCTGCAAGTTTTTGGTCAGACAAGGGAGGGAGGGCACATTTTCTATGACCAGCTTCCTACTCCCAGTCCACCAGAAAAAGCAGAAAGTAAGGAACATGTGAGAATTTAGGAAATGCTGCGTGCTGACACATTTGTCACAATGGACATTCCAGAGTTGTGAGGCATTTGAGGGGACAGATACTAAATGGTCATCTGGGTCAATATTGCCAGAATAAGAACATCTGCACATTCTCACAATTGTAAAGTTTGTTTCCCCTTTCCATTTTGGTGACCAATAACACGGCTATAAACGTATTTAGTTTTTTGCAGTTCGCAGGATATTAATATGTTGGAGTACTATGTAAATTTTCCGAAGTCAAAAACAGCACATATTGCCTTGGTTTAAAAATAATTTTCTAAATTCATCAGTTCTAGGAGTACTTTTGTATATTCTTTGGAATTTTCAACATAGGTAACTGTGTCATCTACAAACTCAGACAGCTGTATTTCTTCCTTTTCAATATATTTGCTTGTAGTTCTTTTTCTTGCCTTCTTGCACTGGCTAGGACTTCTAATACAATGCTAAGTAGAAGTTGTGAGAGTGGACATCCTTGCCTTGTACCCAATCTCAGGGATAAAGCACTCAGTCTCTCATCATTAAGAATGAGTTTCGGGGCACCTGGGTGGCTCAGTTGGTTAAGTATCCAACTCTTGATTTTGGCTCAGGTCATGATCTCAGGGTCATGAGATCAATCCCTGCATCTGGATTTATGTTGGCTGTGGAGCCTACTTAAGATTCTCTCTCTCCCTCTCCCTCTGCCCCTCCCCACTACTCTCTCTCTTTCCCTCTTAAAAAAATGATCTTCATGATACATCTTTTATTTCATTGTTCAGATGTTCCTTTTTTGGTTTCTGTCACCCAGCCCTGTCCTGCACCAAGTGTTGGACACATCCTCACTTGTAGTCTTGTGACCCCCGCTATGAGAGATCTTGTTGTGATCTGATATTGTGATTTTTCACAATTTCTGCCTCAGAAGACAGGGAGTTCTTGGGATGCAAAGCCTTTATGGTTTCCAGGCTTCTCCAGGTCCCTTTAACATTCAAAAACATATTTGATGCTGAATAAGTATTGTAAATAACTAAGGAAAAAGGACAGGAGAGGATGTATGAAGAAGAAGGATTAAGAAAGAGTAGATGGCACCACCATCAAAAGAATTTCCCAAGCCAGGAAACTGACCTTATTTTTAATATCACCCATCCAAACTTGCTGTTTTAAGTTCTATTTTGTCTGCTGGTCCATTTACAGATCTGTATTCTTACTTGTGCTGCAAAATTCTGGCTACCAACATCTCTAACCAGTTAAACCACAGTAGCCTTCTTACTGGGCATCCAACTTCTAGTCTCAGGTACTCAACAGCCTTAGAAGGATCTTTATAAAACATAAATCTTATTGTTTTACTCTTTTATTGGAATTCATTTATCTGCTTCCTTTGAGTCTCAAAGTAAAGACTAAACATCCTTCTGCGGCTCCTGAGGCCATTTGTGGTCTTTCTGTCCTAATATCCATCTCCATCTCCCTAACTCCCTGTGCACTTTATGCTCAAGTCATTCAAAAATACCTGCTGTGTTAGTTTCCCAGGGCTGCCGTAATGAATTGCCACAAACAGTGTGGCTTAAAACAATAGAAATTTATTATCTCAGTTCAGGAGGCCAGAAGTCTGAAATCAAAGTGTCAGCAGGGTTGGCTCTGAGGAAGAACCTGTTCCAGGCTTCTCTCCTATGCATGGTGGTTTCTGGCCATGCTCGACTTTCCTTGGTTTGTAGCTGTACCTCTCCTGTCTCTGCCCAATCTTCACATGCCTCCTTCACTCTGTGTCTGTGGGTCTCCACAGCCCTCTCTCCATAGAAGGAAGGACACCAGTCACTGAATTTAGAGACCACCCTAATGCAATATGACCTCGTCATAACTGATTACATCTGTAGAGGCCCTATTTCCAAATATGGTCACATTCTGACTTTCTGAGTAAACATGAATTTTGGGAGTACTACTCAAACCACTATATGTTCTTCTCACCTAGTAGACTGGGTTCATTTTGCCTTCAGGTTATTTGCATTAGTTCTTCCTTCTCCACTCCCATTGGCCTTCAGCTTTTCTCCACTTTTAATTGTCTTTGTTTCAGAGAGACTTTACCTGCTTTGATGGTTAATATAGTGTCATTCTCACTGAGCCACGAAGTGTCCAAATATTTGGTCAAACAATATTTTGGGTCAGTCTTTGAGGGTGTTTCTGACAGGTTAACAGTTCAATTGGTAGACTGAGTGAAGCAGATTGTCCTCCCTAATGTGGGCCTCATCTAATTAGTTGAAGGCCTGAATAGAAGAAAAATATTGACCCTCCCTCTAGTAGGAGGGAACTCCTCTTGCCTGACTGCCTTCACCTGGGACATCAGCCTTTCTCCTGTCTTCAGACTTGAATTGCAACATTAGCTCTTGGAAGAATGCCATCAACTCATCTGTGTCTCCAGCTTGCCCACTGTAGCTCTTGTGACTTATCAGCCTTCATAATTGTGTGAGCCAATTCTTTATGATATAGTTGATATAGATATAGGTGATATGGATATAGATAGAATCTACCATTGGTTCTGTTTCCCTGAAGAAATCTGACTAATACACCCAGGAGAATTTCCATTACTCCCAATAATTGTTTAGGTGTTCTTTCTGAGTGCAGAGCTGTTCAGGGAGAAGTCACATTCTACTTTGTCACTTTAACTGTGGTCAGTAACCACCCCCTAGATTGTAAGTTCCTAGATGTAATAATTCTTTCATAGTCATTGTTAGATCTTCAATTCCTAGAATATACAGTATATGCTGAATAAAGGCTTCCCTTTCATGATGACTGGTTGAATACATGTTATAACCCTTCTCCAATCCCACATCTCTAAAAATGAATGAAGGATAAAAACCACTTTATAAAATTGTGTAAAAACAGTAATGGTTGCAAGTTCTGTTGGTAATAATGGACTAAGTAATTTTCTGATCAATACTTACATGGAAAAGTTTCTATAAAACTGGATAAAATGTTTTTTAAACATCTTCCTGAGACCCTGCCTCTGGGAAGATGGTGTAGATGTACTTTTCCCAATTTTTCCCACTAAGTACAACTAAAAACCCTGGACATTTTTTTAAAGATTTTATTTATTTATTTGACAGAGAGATAGAGAGAGAGCACAAGTAGGCAGAGCGGCAGGCAGAGGGAGAGGGAGAAGCAGGGTCCCCACTGAGCAGGGAGCCCGACATGGGGCTCAATCCCAGGACCCTGGGATCATGACCTGAGCCGAAGGCAGATGCTTAACCGACTGAGCCACCCAGGCACCCCAACCCTGGACATTTTGTGTCAACAAACATTAGAAGGCTTTGAAAGGTGGAGAGAAGGCAGATGTATTAGGAATATCAGGACTAAGAAAACAATATGATCGTGAATTTGCTGGGATTTCTTTATGCTGTATATCCAAGGCTTGGAGATAATGAAGCTGGCAACCCAGAAACACCAAAGGGTGAAGAAAGAAAAAAAAAATACAACAAAAGGCTTCTCTCTAGCCAAAGGTTCAGGAAAGAACCAGCCAGAAAGACAGAAAACTTTAAGACAACAATCACTCAATTCCAGACATATAGAGCAGAAGAGGCTGTGGCCTCACCACATCTACACCAGTAAAGGCTGAGGGGGAAATCCAGACTTCCACTCTCACCAGGCTGAATGAGGTGCCAAATCTTCCTTCCCAACACCAGGCTGGTATCAGAAAGGCAGGGTAGGGAGTTGGATGTTTCATCTCCAGGGAACAATGAGTGCCTCTCCCTTTGTGGGGCCAGTGGGGGGCATGTGGAAAGCCTGGATTTCCACTCCCATCTGGTAGTGATGAGGTGTCCACCCACCCTGAGGTGCCTAAGAGGATGCTTGGTAGAGAGTCAAAACTTTCACCAACACCCAGGCATAAGAAGGTCACTCCCCACTGGTGTCAGTGGGGGCCACATCAGGAACAGTGATGAGGCACTCATCGCTACCAACCAGGATGATTTCAGTGGAAGCTACTGAGCCAATCCACCTGCAGTGATGAAGAATCTCTTCCCCACTTGACTGTTAACAGAGGCCAAGTAAGGGACCTGGACTTATATATACTAGCTGCAGCAAGGCAAATCCTTGCTGTTCCCCTACCAAAGGCATGTCAATTGAAGCCATCTAAAAGAGAGGGTTTAGATAAGACTTAGACTCTCGGGGCTCCTGGGTGGCTCAGTCATTAAGCATCTGCCTTCGGCTCAGGTCATCATCCCAGGGTCCTGGGATTGAGCCCCGCATTGGGCTCCCTGCTCCACAGGAAGCCTGCTTCTCCCTCTCCCACTCACCCTGCTTGTGTTCCCTCTCTAGCTGTGTCTCTCTCTGTCAAATAAATAAATAAAATCTTTAAAGAAAAAAAGGTGATCAAAACCTCACAGAGTTGTGGGACCATAACAAAAATCTAATATTTATGTCATTGCAGTACTGAGAGAAAAGGAGGAAAATAGTGGAACTCAAAAATAATTCAAAGAATTATGGATAAAAATTTTTGGAAGTTGGTAGAAGACAAATTCACAGATTCAAGAAGTTGAGAGAACCTCAAACTTGAAACTCAAAAAAATGCACATTAAGATGCATCATAGTCAGGCTTCTGAAAACTAAAGACAAAGAATAAAATCTTAAAAGCAGCCAGAGAGAAACAACACATTACCTACAAGGGAAAAAAAAATTGAATGGCTAGGTTTTTCATCAGAAACATTAGAAACCAGAAGGAAGTGGTACATTTTTCAAGTTAAAAAAAAAAGTAGTTAATCTATATTTCTATACCCAGTGAAAATAACTGAGAGATAAATCAAGACATTCTCAGATAAAGAAAATTTAAGGGAATTTTTCAAAAGCACACTTTCCCTAAAAGGATGACTAAAATATGCTCTCTAAACAGAAAGAAAATGTTAAAAGAAAGAATCTTGGGACATCAGAAAAGAAAGAACAATGGAAAGAGTAAAAAACAACAACAACAACAAAAAAAACAAGGGTAAATACATACACTTTCTTTCTTCTATTGAGTTTCTAAATTATGTTTGACAGGAGAAGCAAAAATGTGCCACTCTCTATAACACTGTCTTATATGGTTTTAAATGTATAAAAGGAAACATTTAAGACAATTATATATAAATGATAGAGGGTAAGGGGATGTAAAAAAAAAAAAAAGGTTAAGTGACTATATTCACTCCAACTGGCACCCTGGTGTGGGATGTTGACAGTTGAGGAGGCTGGCTGGGAGGGTGTATAGGGGAAATCTCTGTACTTTCCCCTCAATTTTGCTGTGACCCCAAAACTGCTCTAAAAATAGTCTGTAATTTATAGAGCTACTCTACAAACCAGTAATTGCACTACTAGGTATTTACCCCAAAGATACAAATGTAGTGATCCAAAGGGGCAACTGCACCCCAATGTTCATAGCAGTAATGTCCACAATAGCCAAACTGTGGAAGGAGCTGAGATGTCTATTGACAGACAAATGGATAAAGAAGATGAGGTATATATATACAATGGAATATTAGCCATCAGAAAGGATGAATACTTACAATTTACATCGACATGGATGGAACTGGAGGGTATTATGCTGAGTGAAATGAGTCAGAGAAAGATAATTATCATATGATTTCACTCGTATGTGGAATATAAGAACAGCACAGAGGATCATAGGGGAAGGGAGGGAAAATTGAATGAGAAGTCATCAGAGAGGGAGAAAAACCATGAGAGACTTTTAACTACAGGAAACAAACTGAGGGTTGCTGGAGGGGTGGTAGGTGGGGGGATGGTGTAATTGGGTGATGGGCAATAAGGAGGGCAGGTGATGTGATGAGCACTGGGTGTTATATGCAACTGATATATTATTGAATACTACATCTGAAACTAATGATGTACTATATGTTAGCTAACTGAATTTAAATAAAAAATTTTTAAAAATTGTCTATTTTGTTAAAAGGTTGCATTTTCCAGATCAATAGCTGCACACCATACATCGAACCTATGTTGATCTATCCCAGTAAGAGTACCACATCTGTCCCAGCTACGATTGGAGCTACCTTAAGTGCCTTAAGTCAGTAATCAGCTGACTTAAGTTTGTTGTTTTTTCTTTTTGATACATCCAAAGCACCAGCACCAATCAGCCAATTTCATGGTCCCTCTGGTCACCATTCCCGTTTCCCAAATACCAGAGTTACTGCACACACCAACCATCCTTTTCCAACTGTACCTTGTCCCAATTCACCTCAGGTTAATCACAGCCATCAACACACCATCCACTCCCAGTGATGGGATCCAACCTCAGAATCCTATCCTTAGAATTCTGCATCCTGGGACACTTCCATGCCAACTGCATTTGGTTGCATTCTCCAGGAGCAGACTCTGAGGTGACAGATTCTGTAAAAGAGATTTGTGAAAAAAAAAATGCTACCAGAAGCCAGGGTGGAAAAGCAGGGCAGGGAACAGGACGGGCTGAGCAAGGGTAACATTTCGGGCAAAGTCCCACAGAAAGTAGTTTCAGATTTGATCCCACAGGGTAACCAAGAGTCCTTACCTGGCCAAACTTGAATCAAGCTCCTCTGAATCCTCTGCCCAACTAGGCCCCAACTTTGCTCAGCCAATTTTAGCAAGAATCCTACTGAGTGGCTTAGTCAGAATCCCCTACCCTTGATACCTGATCACCCTCAGTTTGTGATCAGGTTCTTCATTCGCCACCATCTCCCAGGTGATGTCTGATCAGTCTGAATCCTGTCTTCAGCAAGAATCCTGTCAAGTCAGTTTAGCCAGAATCCTCTTTACCTTTGATGTTTTCTCTTAGCAATTTTCTTTTTTTTTTCTTTTTTTAAATTTTTTTATTGTTATGTTAATCCCTCTCTTAGCAATTTTCTATCCAGTGACCCCCACCCTACTCCTTGGCTATAAATTCCCACTTTTCCTCATGTTTGGAGTTGAGCCCCCACCTCTCTCCCCTACTGCAAAACCCCATTGGCCACTATACTTATCACAATAGTCCCCCTGAATAGTCTGCTCTGCCATTTTTTTTTTAAGATTTTATTCATTTATTTGACACAGAGAGAGAGAGAACACAAGCAGGGGTAGCGGGAGGGAGATAGAGAAGCAGGCTTCCCACTGAACAAGGAGCCTAATGCAGGGCTTGATCCCAGGACCCCGGGATCATGACCTGAGCCTAAGGCAGATGCTTAACCAACTGACCCACCCAGGCGCCCCCTGCCTCACCATTTTAAGAAGTGTCACGAATACTTGTTTCTTTAATAAAGGAAACTGGAATGTACATTATGCCTCAAAGTAATCCTATGTGGAGATGTTTGCTGGGTTTCACACTCATACTTGTCAGCCTGGGCTGAGGGCCACCACAGGGGATGTTCTTTGAAATAGGAACAGAGCAGAAGCAGGAGTCTGGGGGAAATCTCCTGAAGGAGCATGATGGGTGTCTGCCATTAGGGAAGAGGCATGGTGTTGTTCAAAGGGATCCCAATGGGATGAAGCAGCAATAGGCTGGCCTCATTTATGCTATCTGGACCATAGTGTACAACCTCTGCAACCCCTCTGATCAATACCTTCATGTCTGATCCAATACTGGACCCCTCAAAGATAGAATTCATCCTCTCCTTGTATTTTCCCCAATGCCTACTTAGGTAAATGATCCATAGCAGTCTGAGGGGATAAGGAGATAGTCTCACTCATCTGTCTACAAAGAATGGGCCTCTTACCTAGCACTTCTTACTGTGAAAAAAAAATTGCTTTGATGTCCGTCCTCAGGAAGGGCTCCGAGTGCATCATGTGCTGGTTGTCTCAGGGCAGAATAGTATATGGTGGGGCTGAGGGAGCTGAGAAATGAAGCTTTATTAGAGAATTAGAGCAATGTCTCAAAGCAGAGAAGTCATCCAAACACCCTCATTCACATACTCTCTTTAGCTTTATCTCCAAATATTATAACACAGGATTATTTCTTCCTATCAACTTCTGCAGTTTTTACTTTTTATTGCTTTTCTTATAACCTAAGCACATGCTGTGTGCCAGGAACTGGGTTGAATTCTTGATTTAAATAATCCCATAGAAGCCTATAAAGGAGGTAATATTACCCTCTACTAGGGAGAAAAGATGAGATCGGCAGGTCAGGGGCTTACTGGTAATGGCTCAGAGGGAGTGCCTGCAGAAGGGGTCAGCCCACAGCTGAACTTCCGCCCTCCACTGTCCTCAACTTGTCAAGCTCCTGTGCTCTTGTGATCTTGAGTTTGATTTGCCCTCCTCCAGGGGCCCATCTTCAGACTCAGCTCTGCCTCCACAGTAAACAGCTGAAACCCCTCTGCCCCCAGGAAGCCTTCCTGGGGTCCAGAGACACTTCTGTCTTCTTCTGGACAAGGCTGGCACTCCTGTTGTGGTTGAATGTGCCCTATCTCCCCTTCTGGTTACTATGAATTGAAAGGCAGAGCTCTCTGTGTATTTATTCCCTACTCAGAGAGTACAGTACAGCGCTGGGTAGGTAGTAAGTCTGCAATACAGATGCACTGCTGGATTAAAGTGCTAATGCTCAATGTTTGCATGTTAAGAGGCATGTGGTCTGATTCTCCACCTTCAAATGCTTATGCATGAATTGGGGCAGTTGAAAGGATTTATGGGGGGGTGGGTCTTAACATATCTAAAACCTAGAAGACACCTTTGATATCCGAAATTGTGTCATTATTAAAAGTCAAAAAAATTAGCATCTCCATAGCTAGAATGCTTTTATATCCATATTTTTGTCTCTTCAGCAAGCCATCTGCTTGCATAATTTCATTTCTATTCTACAGACACCCACAGGCAGCCCTCCACTGGAATTAAACTCCTGGCTTGTCCTGCCCTAATTCTCAGGAAAGATCAAATGAAAAGCCTGCAGTGCTCCCTCAGTTAATCCTCAGGACCACTTTGAGACTTGTTTTATTATCTAAAGCCAGATGCTTAAGGAAAACTTGTGAACTGCTTGCTGTTAAGGAGCTGGTGCCGATGGGTTGTGATCCCTGAGCTCCTGACCACTCAGCTTTATTGCTTTCTGTGGATAACACCTCGCTCTGCTCTCCAGGCCTCTACCTGTGTATATGGATCCTTTGCCACCTCCTCATGCACCCCACACTTTCTTCCCTCACTGGGTTACTGTGACAGAATCTGTGAGCCCTGGAAATTCCTCTTGGAAAGTTGCTATAGAAACTCCTGATGGGGGTGTTCAGTAGGATGCAGTGTGAATGCTCCCAGCTGATGCACGGAGCCGTAGAGCTGTGTGCGTGGCAGCTCCAAATCAAGCCCCCAGCATTTCTCACCCGACATGTGTTGTCCCAGAGAATGGAGGAGGAAGCCACCCTGCTGCTTTTCTGTTTCACTCCAGCTTTGAAGAGAGAACTTCACCTCCTCAGAGCTTTGGCAAAGTAGAGAGCTCCTTGTGCCCAAACACCTCAGCTCCAAGCTAGGGAAACTGAGGCCGAGTGGTCCCCAGCTGTTCCGGGCATCAGAGATTACCAATAGCCAAAGATGAGCAACAGGCCAACTGTGATGGAGTGCCAGCATGCCACGTTCTGTCCATTTGGCAGGGTGGTGTATAGGGGAGGAGCCTGCCCCTAGCTAGGTTTGGATGATAACCTACTCCTGCATCTCCTCAAAGAGCTCCGGCTCTCGCCCTAAAGCTATTTGGCTCCACCAACTCCAAACTCACTGAAGGCTTGCAGCAGCCATGGCAGACCACCAACCTCTTCACGGCTATTTCCAGAGAATGTCGGTGGATCTTGCTGTTCAGAGTAGCTCAGTCTAACAGACAGAAGCTTGAATGTGGAGACAAATGGCCTGAGCTCAAAGCCTAAGTTGACCATATTGTAGTTATTTCCTCAGTTTTCCCATCTACCATGGGGTCATAGTGATTTATAAGGTGGCCTTGAGGATTCAGTGAGGTGGTATGTATGCTCCTCAGCCATGTTGTTCAAGAGAAGTTACACCTGACCCTGGCCAGGGGCCCCCGAGAGCAAGGGAAGCAAAGGTGTTCTGCTGGACACACAGCTTCATGGCAGACTCAGAACCAGCCGGCCCACTGAGGAGAACCGTACCTCAGAGGTGAACCAAGGTGGGCAGGACCAGAGGCAGCCAGACAGGCATTCAGGGCACTTGATCCCACATGTTGATAAATGACTAGATTTTCACAGGGTTGCCTGTAAAGTTTTCTCTTTTCACACAGTTCTTAAAATAAATCTTGCTAGAGGGAGGGTTTCGCAGAGAAGTGACAGATATATCTTGTTCTACATAAGATGACTAATAGCCCACAAATGTTCCCAAGAAACGTAAGCTGGAGAATGTCAGAGACACAAAAGGCTTCAGAGACATGGGGCCTTATGGCCCGTATGAGGAATGGGAGACCAACCTAGAGAGTTAGTCCAGACAAGTCAGTAAACAAGTTAAAAAAAAAAGTGTATAGGACAGGAACAACAGCAATTCTGGGAAGAGAAGATGGAAACAGGATCCAGTGTTGTTACATCTAAAATGTTCAGTTTTCAGTGACAATAACAAGAAACCAGGAGACAGGCAAAGAAACAAGGAAGTGCTCAAGATACAGGAGAGAAAGTGGTTAATACAAACTGCTGCCTAGAGGGTCCAGATGTTAGACTCAGCAGACAAAGACACCAAAGCAACTATTACAAATATGTTCAAAGAATAAAGGAAGCTATGTTTAAGAATACAGGAGAAGTGTGATGGCTTATCAAATAGAGAATATAAATAAAGATACAGAAATTATAAAGAATCTAATAGAAATTTCAGAGTTGAAAAGTGCAGTCATTGAAACAAAAAATTTACTAGAGGAATTCAACAGCGCATTTGAGCTGACAGAAGCAATAATAAGCAAACCAGAAGATATGGCAGTAGAGATTATCCAACCTAAAGACAGAGAGAATTAAAACAAAAAATTGAACAAAGCCTCAAAGAAGAGGCTCGAAAGGGGCATAAAAATATTTGAAGGAACAATAGCTAAAAACATCCCAAATTTGATTTAAAGAAAACATTAATCTTCATATCTAAGTACAACAAACTTCAGGTAAGATAAACTGAAAAAATACACACCTAGATAAATGATATCAAATTGTTGAAAGAGAAAATCTTCACAGCAGCAAGAGAAAAATGGTTCAAGTACAGGCAAACTACAATTAGTCAATATCTTATTCTGATAAGAATTCTCATAAGAAACAATGGAGTCTAGAAAGCAGTGGGATGACACATTCAAGGGGCTGAAAGAGAAAAAAAGTCAACCAAATATTCTGTATTCAACAAATCTACCCTTCAAAAATGAATATGAATTAAAGACACTTCCAGATAAACAAAGAATGACAGAAGTCATTGCTAGAAGATCTTCCTTAGAAATACTAAAAAAGTCCTTCAGGTTGAAAAGAAATGATATCAGACAGTGACTTAAATCCACATGAAGAAATAAAGTGGACTGGTATAGGTAATTACATAAGGAAATGTAGATGACAGTATGTCTTTTTTTCTTCTCATTTAAAACACATTTGCATAAAAATAATTATAATTCTATATTGATGGTTGAATTTTAACATATGTGTGTGTAATATAAATGGTAATAATAGCACAAAGAGGAGAGAAAACAGAGTTTTATTGGAAGAAAATATCTACATTATACTTAAATTACATTAGCATTGATCTGAAGTTGGTTGTGATAAATTAAGACACATAATGTAATCACCAGAAAAACCACTGATAAAATAAAACTGAAAATATACTGAAAACAACGATAATGAAGTAATTAAAATGGTGAAATAGAAAGTACCTACTTGCTGCCAAAAAAAAAAAAAAATTCAGTAAAGAAACAACACAGGAAATAAAAAGATATGAGAAATAAAAATTAAATAGCAAAATGGCAGATGTAAATCCAATCATATCAATAAATACATTAAATATAAATGGATTGAACACTCCAATCAAGTCAGAGATTTTTAGATTGGATAAAAAGAAATTAAGATCTAAAATATAGTTTTGATCCAAAGATGCACATAAGTTAAAGACAAAAGAATAGAAAAAGATACTATGTAGATGGTAACCATAGGTGAGCTGGAGTGGCTATATTAATATCAGACAAAATGAAACCATGGCATCTCAAAATTTATGGGACACAGCCAACAGTGCTTACAGGGAAATTTATAACTTTAAATTACTGTATTAGAAAAGAAGAAAGATGTAAGTTGATTTTCAAACTTTCGCATTTAAAACTAGAAAAAGAAGAAAACTAGACCTAAAACAAGAGGAAGGAAAGAAATAATAAAAATTAGAAAGGAAATCAATTAAATAGACAAAAGAAAAACAATAGAGAATATCAGTTAACTGAAAGATTGAAAAGACTGAAATATTGCTAACCCTTTAACTGATCAAGAAATAAGGGAAAATTAGGAAAACCTTGTAAGACAGAAGAGAAGTCACTGGTGAATTTACAGAAATGAAAAGGAAATTATTATTACTATTATTATTATAAATTATTATAAGGGAATATTATAAACAACTTTATGCCAACAAATTACACAATTCAGACAAAAGGAATAAATTCCTACAAAGACATAAATTAACAAGACCAACTCAAAAGGAAGTAGAAAATGTAAATAGATCCATAACAAGTAAAAAAATTGAATTTGCAATTTAAAAATCTTCCCAGAGGGAAAAAAAAAAAGATTAATCTTTCCAGATGCCTAGTTTATTATTAGTCTTTCTGGGGCTCTTGGCTTAATTGACCACCTTCATGCTTTTTGCTTCCTCTTTCACTGTTATCTGTGCTTTCCTCTTGTGCTTTTCTCTTGTACTTTCCTCTCTTTCCTTGTGATTATTCTCTTCTTACAGTCTTTGTTTTGAAAACTTAGCTCAATAATGGTCAATATTTCTTCTTTTCTGGGGCGCCTGGGTGGCTCAGTTGTTAAGCGTCTGCCTTTGGCTCAGGTCATGATCCCAGGGTCCTGGGATCGAGCCCCGCATCGGGCTCCCTGCTCCACGGGAAGCCTGCTTCTCCCTCTCCCACTCCCCCTGCTTGTGTTCCCTCTCTCGCTGTCTCTCTCTCTGTCAAATGAATAAATAAAATCTTAAAAAAAAAAAAATTCTTCTTTTCTAATGGATGCACTTGGAGTTACATTTTCCTCTAATCACCATTTTAGCAGCATCACTCAGATATTGATACATACTCATTCTTTATCATTTACTCATAAATATTTCATCATTTCCATTGTGATTTCCTTATCCCTTGAATTATTCAGCAATGCATTTTTTCATTTCCAAAGAAATATGGCTTTTTTGGCTACATTTTATCATTGATTTTCATCTTGAATACTTATTAGATACAATTATCTATATTAAATAGACTCCTTGGTATTCACTGAGATTGGCTTTGTGGTCTAGTATCTTCCAACTTTGCTAAAATTTCAGACTTCTCTTGGGTTCAGGGTTCTAGATATGCTCATTAAGTCAAACTTGCTAATTATGCCATTCAAGTATTCTTTACTAATTTTTAGTCTAGTTGCCTTATTGAAATTTCCCTTTATATATGTAGGTATATCATTTTTTTGTTGTAATTCTGTAATACATTTTTACTTTATTAATTTTCAGTTTGAATAATGTAAGTGTGGTTGAATATTATTCTTACATTTGTGACTCATTTATTGTTCCTCATCTGTGACCTGACTATTCATGTCCTTTGCATGTTTTAATATTGGTTTGTTGGGTTTTTTTCATTGACTTGTAGAATGATTAAGGAAACTAATTATTTGTCTATAATATAATCATTTGCCTATTATTAGTATATCAGATGCAAATATTTTTCCCAGTCTGACATTTCTCTTTGGGTTTGGTCATACATATTGCATAGACTATAGAATCAGCTTGCCAAGTTTCACAAAATAAAGAAACTTGTTGGAATTTTTATTGGGATTGCATCACAATATTAAGTCCTCTAATCTGTGCACATGGTATGTCCTTTCATATTTTAAATAAAATGGACAGAGGGAAATTCTAAATAAAAGAGCAGAAATCAGTAAAATAAAAAAGCAAACATGTAATACAGAAAATTAGCTTGTTCTTTGAAAAGAATAATAACACTGATAAATTCTGATAAGACTAATTGTAATAAAAAGAATGGACAAAAATAATCAGAACCCAAAAAAGGGAGTAAACAACTTCCTGTCCCCTTCCCCACCAGAGGCAAATTTAAATAAAATGAAAAAGTCCCTAAAAAAATGCATCCTACCACAATTGACATAGGATAAAAATATGGATAACACTGCAAAAAAAACTTGTGTCTAGATTCATTAGCCTTCCAACGAAAACTGTGCAGGTCTGAATGGCTTCACCAACAAGTGTTACCAAACCCTTGTGGAAAGAAATAACACCAATAGGACATGGTCTCAGAACATAAAAATTATAATTCCCAAATAATTTTACGAGGCCAGCAAAATCTAGATATCACAATATTTCCAGCTCAAATTGGGAAAGATAATTAAATGCCAATTTCACTTATGTACCTAACTAAATATTCTATAAAATATTAGAAATTTAGATCTGCCAATACATAAGAAAGGAGAACAAATCATGACCAAATTAGTTTTATCTCAGGATTGCAAGGTTGCTCTTACACTGGAAAGACAATCACTGTATTTCACCACCACTGAGTATATCAATAGTTACAAAGAAAGCGTCACAAAACATACCTAATGAAGAAATTTTGAAAGCTTTCCTTTCAGTGAAAGGAACAAGAGGTGGATCTGGTCATACTGGAAGTTCCAACCTGTGAAATATGTCCAGAAAAAGAAATAAAGAAGGGTTAAAAAGGAACAGTGAGACTGTCATCACCTGTAGATGATAGAACTGTCATACAGAAAATCCTAAAGATGCTAAAAATTCAAAGGAATAGATTGATAGATTGCACCAAAAAAGTGTAAATATCAGTTATACTTCTATTTGCCAACCGTAAAAAGTTAGACAATGAAATTTATACTAGCCTTCACATACACAAATAATAATCTGTTAGAAGATGTAAAGGAAGAAAATACACTTTTACAATATAAAAAAATAAAATACTAGGCATTAGCCTAACAAAAAATAGTGCAAAACTTAAAAGAGGAAAACTATTAAAAAAAAAAAACTCTGAAAGAACACAAAGGTTGACTTGAACAACTATTAATACATATTAAGTTGTTAAATAGGAAGAAATAAAATCAGAAAGTTGTCAAAACTAAGTAAATGTTTACTTTTAATTTGATATATAATATAATAAAATATAATATACATGATAATTATATATACATTTATATATAATACAATATAACATAATATAATAATTATATATACATTTGTGTGTGTGTATATATATTTACACATTATATGCAAGTGAATACACAAGCAAGAGCAGCTCAGTTTTTCTTGGAAAAAAATAGCAACAGAGGGATGGGACTATTCCTAATATAAAAATGCATTATAAAGCATCTATGACTAAAATAGCATGGTATTGGTATATAAATAAACAGTGGAACACCATAGAAAATCCTGAAATGCACCTACATGCAAATGGAAATTGAATATTTATTAAAGGTAATATCTAAGATCAGTGAGAAGAGGTGGCCTTTTCACCAAGTGATGTTAGGAAAATTATAAGCCACATAAAAAAAAAAAAAAGAGAGATCCATTACTCGAACGAGGATAAATTCTAAATGGATCAGAAATATGCATATAAAAATTAAAACCATACAAGTTATAAAACAAAAAACATAAAAACATGTGATAGCTTTCATAACCTGAAAGTGGGAAGAAGTTTTTAAAGTATGACTCAAATTATAGAAGCAAGAAAGGAAAGGATTGATAAACTTGACCACATTAAAATTTCAAAATGCATGAAAAGAAAAAAAAACCATAAGCAAAATAATAAAACTATGGACAAATTGGGGGAAACATTTGCAACTTAATCACAGGCAAAGGGTTAAGAGCCTAATATTAAAACGCTCAAAAAAACCCCAAAAACAAACAAACAAAAACTGCTCCTAAAATTGGAGGAAAAAGACAAACAGCCCCATTGAAATATAGTCAAACAATATGAAGAAACAATTCACAGTAAAAGAAATGCAAATGTTTCCTAAAACATAAAAAAAGATTGCTCATGATTAAAAAATGCAAATTAAAATTATACTGGGATGCTATTTCTTACCTATCAGATTGGCAAATCCCAAGAGTCTAACAATATATTCTAATGGTAAGAGTGTGGACAAAGACACTCACAATCAGCTAATGAGGGAATATAAAATGTTCCAGTGCCTATAGAGGAGAATTGGACAAAATCAAGAAAAAAAATCTGTATCTTTTAGCCAGGAATCCAATATCTAGGAATCTATTCCTAAAACATACTGGCAAAATATGCACAAGGTTATTTGTTGCAGAACTATTTACAACAGCAAAAGACTGCAAGCTACCAGAACGTCCATCGGTAAGGACCAACATGACTGGTCCTGACTGTATACGAGGTGATAATATAACCCTGAGGGAAAAACTGTTTCCTGTGACTCCAAACCATAATATTTTCATTGTATGCCCTTAGTAATATATAGTGATTTTACAAAAGTAAAAGAACTATAAGAGAATATTATTCAGTAGCATAATTTTTAATATTAATATTAGTATTATTTTGACATGATTATATATATATATGTAAATATACAGTATAACAAAGCAAAAACTTATTCTTGTCATAAAATACCAAGATTTCTAATCTAAGTAAGAAATTAAGTAAAAATCCTATAGGCCTATATTTGAATTGTAAATATTAATACAAACCCATGTCTTGTGTCTGTCATTAAAAAAAAAAATCTCTTGGGGTGCCTGGGTGGGTCAGTCGGTTAGGCGTCTGCCTTTGGCTCAGGTCATGATCCTGGGGTCCTGGGATCCAGCCCCACGTCGGGCCCCCTGCTCAGCAGGAGCCTGCTTCTCCCTCTCCCTCTGCTGCTCCCCCTGCTTGTGCTCTCTTTCTCTGTCAAATAAATGAATTAAATCTTTTAAAAAAATTATTTTAAAAAATCTCAATTCTGTCCACCAAAGGTTTAAAAGCAATGACTACACAGTTGAAATGAGCACCTCTGGCACACAAATTGTGGTCTCTGTCATTTACCATAAAGAATGAACCAGAAGTCTGGAGAAATGGATGACAACAGTTCTGAAACAGAAAATGTACAAGAATAAGCTGGAACTTCTTTTTGTGCTGGAAAGCAAGTAAGCTATCAAAGACTGATAAATCTATGCCAAAAGAACACAGAAGCCAATCTGAAAGCCTATGAGAGATAATTTGAACATCAAAAAGTAAAATCACTATAGTTATCTATATTTGTACAAATACTAAATAATTATTTTGTAATTGATGAGGGAGCAGAAGGCAAGCTGAGGACAAAGCACAAGCTGACACCCCCCCCCCCACACTTCCCTTCCCAGGTGGGATATGTGTGATATTCCTCCTGCAGGACCGTCAGCCCTAAAACTAAGGGAAGGAAAAAAACAAATGGTTCACTAATAGAGATCACAGTCCAGCAAGACAGGAGTCTCCCTCAATTTACAAATGTCTTAGTGATTTACAAGAAAAAAACCATTCTTATCAATAGTCTAACTTCCAGAGACCCATAGACTCAATTCCCTGGAGCCCTAACATCACCCACCCATCCATAGTGATGTGGGAAACAAAGGTAGAAGGGAATGTAAATAAAATAAAATTTCCTTATAACCTGCAGCCCATTGACAAGGACCTGTGATAGGCAGAGTATAACATTCCTCAAGGAAATTCCCAACTATCTTAATGCTAATGATTTACTAGAGGGAAAAACAAATTTAACTTGACAATGAATGGCAAGGCCTCCAGTATCTTGTAGGTCCTCTTTAGCATACAAAAGTCCTTTTGAAAACCTCCCTTTTTCCTTACCCCCAACTCTCAAGTATATAATCAGTGACCCCTCACAACCCCAGTGCAGCTTCTCTTTCTGCCCACGGGTCCTGTCTCCGTGCTTTAATAAAATCACCTTTTTGCACCAAAGGTATCTCAAGAATTTCTTCTTGGCCTTCGGCTCTGGACCTTACCTACATTCCAAAACTACATCGGTAATGACACTCAAAGTTAAAAAAAAAAAAAAAAAATCAAACACCTCATAAGTCACTATTGGAAGTTGCTGGGGCACCAACTCATAACCACTAAAATGGATAAAGTAAAAGAATCAAACATTTAACCTGCCTTTCCTGCATGAATTGTATTTAAGCATAACCAAATAGATGATGAAGGAAAGTTCTTATAGGAAAAAGCCAGCTGATACATACAGAAAAAACAATTGTAAGATAGAATTTCACAATTTTGCAACCTCTAATGAAATGATGGATCCTGTCTAAAAAACCACAGACTGGGTGGATTAAACAACATAAATTAATTGTCTCACAGTTCTGGGGCCTTGGAGTTTCAGATCAAGGTGTCAGCAGAGTTGAATTCTTCTGAGGCCTCTCTCTTTGGCTTGTAGATAGCCATCTTCTTGCTGTGTTCTCACATGCAAGTGTGAAAGAGAAAGCATGTTCTGTTGTCTCTTTTTATAAGGTCACTAATTCCATTATAAAAGCCCAACCCTCATGACCTCAGCTAAACCTATTTATCTCCCAAAGGCCCCATCTCCAAATACCATACCTTTAGGGTTAGAGTTTCAACATATGAATGGGGAGAGCACAATTCAGTCCATAGCAGATCTGGGCAATCATCATCACGAATGCAAAATCAATTTTATGTGAAAGATTGATAGATGACTTTATAAAGGACAGATTAGTCCAATACCCCACAAACACACAAAGAGATCAATCTTAGCATTATTAAAAGTAGGACAATTCCTGATCTGATTCCACAGGAACTTCACAGCATTTGCAATATATTATTCCCCAAAAAGTTAAGCTGTAATCAAATCAAGCCAACTTACATGAAATTGGCTGAGGAAGATGGGGGTGGGCAAGGAACGACATTATATGACAGCAATAAGGAATTAGCCAGTTGAAAATGCAGGACATTCTATAAGACAATTGACGACCTCACCAATAAATTTTTGACATTAATAAAGGTAGGAGGGTTGTTATAGAATAAAATAAAAAATAAACTTCAAAAACATACCAGACAAATGCATAATGCATGTATCTTTTGAAATTTTAATTTGAACAAACCAATTGTAAAAAGACATTTATGAGACATTTGGAGAAATTTCTATGAAATTATTTTTAACTTTTTAGCTTGATAAGGGCATAGGGCTCATGTAAAGAAGAAAAATATTTATCTGTTAGAAATATTTAAGTAGAAAATAAGCTTTAAAAAAAAGCATTTAAAATAGCATTAATTATAAAAATTACCATACTGTTTGGATTACTGTGGTTTTGTAGTATATTTCAAATCTTGAAGTGTGATGCCTCCTGCCTTGTTTTTCTTGTCCAAGATTGTTTTGCCTGTTCAGGGTCTCTTATGGTTCCATAACAATTTTAGGATTGTCTTTTCTATTTCTGTAAAAAAAAAAAAAAATCATTGGAATTTTGATAGAGTTGCACTGAATCTGCAGATTGTTTTGGACATAATGAATATTTTGGCAATACTAATTCTTCCAATTTATGAACATGGTATGTCTTTCCATTTATTTGTCTATTTCATCAATGTGTTATAGTTCAGTGTAGAAGTCTTTCAGCACCTTGCTTAAGTTTATTCCTAAGTACTTTATTCTTTTTGTTGTGATTATAAATGGGATTGCTTTCTTGATTTCCTTTTCAGATACTTCATTGTAAAGTGTAAAGAAAACTGATTTTCATATATTAATTTTGTATCCCACAATTATAAGGAATTTGAACAGAATAGATAACCTAGAAATAAATCCATATATTTATGGTAAACTGAACTTCACCAAGGCTGGAAGGGCAAGAATACACTATAGGGAATGAATAGTCTCTTCAATAAATGGTGGTGAGATAACTGGATATCCATATGCAAAAGAATGAAGTTAGACCCCTATCTTACACCATACACAAAAATCAACTCAAAATGGATTAGACTTAAACAAACAACCTGAAACTGTAAAACTCATAGATGAAAACAGAGAAAAACCTTCTGGACATCGGTTGTGGCGATGATTTCTTGCTTATGGCACCAAAAGCACAGGCAATAAAAGCAAAAATAGACAAATGGGACTACGTCAAACTAAAAATCTTCTGCACAGCAAAGAACACAATCAGCAAAGTGAAAAGGTAATGTACAGAATGGGAGAAAAATATTTGAAAATCATATATCTGATAAAGATTAATATCCAAAGATATAAGGGATTCCTACAACTCAATAGGAAAGGGGGGGGAGGGAGAGAGGGAGGAAGGAGGGGAGGAAGGATGGATTAAACAATCCAATTGAAAAATGAGAGGGGCACCTGGGGGCTCAGTTAATTAAGCATCTGATTCTTGGTTTTGGCTCAGGTCATGATCTCAGGGTCGTGGGATCAAGCCCAACGTCAGGCTGAGAGCATATAGTTAATAATGCTGTATAGTACACTTGAAACTTTGTTAAGAGGGTAGATATTATGTTAAATGACCTTATCATACATGCATACACATACATACACACACACACAGAAGAGGGAGAGAAAACTTTTAGAAGTGATGGTTATGTTTATGGCATTGTTTATAGGGACAGCTTCATGGGCATATACTTATCTTCAAATTCATCAAAACATATATGTACAGCTTTTTTGTATGTCAATCATACCTCAATGAAAATAGCATAAATTATCAACTACCTAGAAAGAAATCCAACAAAAATTTGCAGGACTTATCTTTAAAAGTCTCTGAAATTATTGAGAGACATTAAAGAGAACAGAAATAGGGGTGCCTGGATGGCCCAGCTGGTGTCTGCCTTCGGCTCAGGTCATGATCTTAGGGTCCTGGGACTGAGCCCTGTGTCAAGCTCCCTGCTTAGCGGGGAGTCTGCTTCTTCCTCCCTCTCTACCCCTCCCCCTGTTCGTGCTCTCTCTGTCTCTCTCTCAAATAAATAAAATCTTTAAAAAAGAGAGAGAGAGAGAGAACAGAAATAAAAAGAGTTTGGAACATACTTTGTTCAGAGTTTGGAATAGTGAATACTGTTGAAATGTAAATTCTCCTTCAACTTGACCTGTGAATTTCATGCAATCTCAGGCAAATGCCTATAGTTTTCCCCACCATGGCACTTGAAAACCAATTCTCCAATTTTTATGGAAATGCAAAATGCCAAGAATAGCCAAAATATTTTTCAAGAAGAACAAGATGTGAGGAATTGTTTTATTGGATATCAAGACGTAATATAAAGCTTTGATAATTAAGACAGGGTGGTGCTGGCATAAAGATTTTTTTTAAACCCCATGGAACATAATAGAAAGCCTAGATTTGTGACAAAGTTGCCACTGAAGAATGGTGGAGGTGTGTGGCCTTTCCAATAATGTCATCAGCATAATGAAATATTTATATCAAAAAGTGAAAATGCATATCTGATTCACAGTATACATCAGATCAATTCCAAGTGGCTTATAAACCTAATGCAAAAGGCAAAGCAATGAAGATTAAAGAGAGAATATGGGAGATTAACTATAACTGTAAGGTAATAAAAATTTCTTAAGTGACATAATGGGGTCAGAAATGATAAGAAAACAGAAATTTACATGGAGCTAGAGTTGGTCCTGGGGATATATTCTGACCCCTCTTGGCCTACATCTGTGTTTTTCTTTTTTTTTTAAAAGTCTTTTTTTTTTTTTAAAGATTTTATTTATTTATTTATTAGAGAGCGAGTGAGAGAGAAACAGCATGAGAGGGGGGAGGGTCAGAGGGAGAAGCAGGCTCCCCGCCGAGCCGGGAGCCCGATGTGGGACTCGATCCCAGGACCCCGGGATCATGACCTGAGCCGAAGGCAGTCGCTCAACCAACTGAGCCACCCAGGCGCCCCCATCTGTGTTTTTCTACATTTTTTTAAACCACAACACACATTAAGATAGATATTTTATTTCTTGATATATACATCCCAATATATACACAAACACACACACACATCTGCATGCACACACACACACACCTGAAACCAAATTTCACAAAACAATACATACCCTTGTCTATGAGGAGTCAAATATTTTCTTTTTTTACTATATTATTCTGATTTATTTTTTTTTAAGATTTTATTTATTTATTTGACAGAGAGAGACACAGTGAGAGAGGGAACACAAGCAGGGGGAGTGGGAGAGGGAGAAGCAGGCTTCCCGCAGAGCAGGGAGCCTGATGCAGGGCTCGAACCCACAACCCTGGGATCATGACCTGAGCTGAAGGCAGACGCTTAACGACTGAGCCACCCAGGCGCCCCTATTCTGATTTATTTTTTTTTTAATCCTGTTTGTTATCCATTAAAGTTAACATGAACTACTAGGGAGTTGTAACAGTTTAAAAATTGTTAGTCTAAAACAGAATTTTAGCAGGCAACTTAGGTGCAGAAGGGAATAAAGAGACTGCACAGCAAGCTAGCAGGAGGCTGGAAAGAGACTATCACAGCCTAATGTCTGAAAGAGGAAAGAGCTGGGGCAGTGTGTGGCAATAGTTTAGAGAAAAAGGGCATGGTCTTTGGATCAACACTTTCTGGCTTTAGTTTCTAGCATGTGACCTTAGCCAAGCCCCTTAAGGTATCTGTGCTTTAAAATGGGAATCATAATGGCGCTTGCTTCATAAGGTTGTTGAAATGGAAGGTGTTCTTACCTAAAGAGTCAATATATCTAAAGTATTCAGAATAGTGCTTATCTTGGCGAAAGCACTACACAGTCCAAGTTGTGAAGCAAGACTAGCGGATTAATACTGTAATCTTATTTATGGACGGAGAGATGGTAACCTAGGTAACACTTACATGAGTTCCCAGATTCGAGGTGTTAGATTTGAGCCTTGAATGAGAGAGAAGGTGGAACTACTCGATCTATTGGAATAACTGATTTCACTGGATTTGTGGGGTTGCCTGTGAGATAGAGACAAGTATCTTTTTCTGGTAGTAGCACTTTGGAAAAGATGGATAGGATTAGTGACAAAATCATAGGGGAGACATTGTAACATTTTTTTCCCAAACTTATCAGAAACCAAACCACAAGCTCCCAATCTCTATGGGAGCTGTATGTTACCACAGGTGACATATAGACTGCTGAGGGGTTCTGCTGGTTAAACAGAGTAATGGGGATTTTATAAGCTGTTGCTCACAATATAACAATGATAAAAACCCAATTTATTCCAAAATCATCCTATGTGATAGCCATTAGAGACCTAAAAATGCAAAGAAGTCTAAATGCACTATATTCCAGGAAGGGATGAGCCCTTTCAAGGTAAGGGCTTCTGTAGCTGCTTTTATCTCTGGGGCATGGCAGGAAGAAAAGTAAACCTGCCATAAATAAAGAAAATGTGGCCAAGATAAGGAGAGCCAACAAAACCTTCAAGGATCCTGTAGGCCATAATGATGGATTAGAATCAAGAAAAGCACCCAAACCAGGCTAATCTACACACCTCATCAATTCTTTCCTTCAAACGTTTAATCTCAAATACAGAATGGTACATGGGAGGCTGGGGATGGGGTAAGAGGGCAAAGAGAAAGAGAGAGGTCGGGGGGATCCTATGGTGTAAAAAACTAGGGGTAAGACTGTAAAATAGAGAGTTCTTCCAAATCATGGGAAGCTGGAGAAATGAGCAAGAAAGCAAAGAGAGATCTTCAGAGTCTTGGATCCCAATTCCTAATTGGAAGAGGGACCTGATTCTTATCATCAAACTATATGAAACCCATAGTAAACTGAAATTAACTACAACTACAGCTCATCCCTGGAGGAGCTCAACTCCAGACTGAGGAGTAAAAAGAATTACATAGTTGTAAGTTTCTTACATTTTTAATAAAGCATCATAATATTGAAGATAGAATGTGACAACTGAAAAATCTAAACACTTTGAAAATAAGTAACACAACTTTAAATAATCCATGGATCAAAGAGGAAGTCCAAAGGAAAGTTTAAAAAAAAAAAAACATAGAACTGAACAAAAATGAAAAGAAAATATATCAAAATAGGTGGTATGCAACTAAAGCAGATCTGAGATGGATTTTATAACATGAAATGCTCAAGTTAGAAAAGAAGAAAGTTGGGGCGCCTGGGTGGTTCAGTCCTTAAGCATCTGCCTTCTGCTCAGGTCATGATTCTAGGGTCCTGGGATCGAGCCCCATGTAGGGCTCCCTGCTCAGCAGGAAGCCTGCTTCTCCCTCTCCCACTCCCCCTGCTTGGGTTCCCTCTCTGTCTCTCTCTCTGTCAAATAAATAAATAAAATCTTAAAAAAAAAAAGAAAAGAGGAAAGTTCTCAAAATAATAATTTAAGTTCCTACATCAAGAAATTGGAAAAAGAAGAGCAAAGTAAACCCAAAGTAAGCAGAAAGAAAGAAATCATAAAGATTAGATCTAAAATTAATTGAAAACCGAAAATAATAAGAAAATGCTAATGAAACAAAAAACTGCTTCCTTAAAAATATTAATATAATTGATATAACCCTCTAGCACGACTGACAAAAATAAAATCAGAAAAGACACAAAGCAGTACCAGGAAACAAAGGGTATCATTATGAATCCTGCAATCATGAAAATGATACAAAGTGGGGGCACCTGGGTGGTTCAGTTGGTTAAGCCCCTGACTCTTGATTTTGGCTCTGGTCATGATCTCGGGGTCATGAGATTGAGCCCCACATTGGGCTCTGCACTCAGCAGGGAGTCTGCTTGAGATTCTCTCTCTCTACCCCCTCTACCCCTGCCCCTCTACTTGTGTGTGCTTTCTCTCTCTCTCAAATAAATAAATAAATCTTAGAAAAAAACATACAAAAGGAATGTTGTAAACAATTTTACCCTTATAAATCTGACAACTTAGAAGAAATGAACTGACTGCTCAAAAGCCGCAAATTACCAAAACTTAATCACCATAAAACAGATATCTGCATAGTCCTGTAACCATAACAGATGTTATATAATATATAATTTTTTTTAAGATTTTATTTATTTGACAGAGAGAGACACAGCGGTAGAGGGAACACAAGCAGGGGGGAGTGGGAGAGGGAGAAGCAGACTCCCCACCAAGCAGAGAGCCTGATGCGGGGCTCGATCCCAGAACCCTGAGATCATGACCTGAGCTGAAGGCAGATGCTTAACGACTGAGCCACCCAGGCGCCCCTATGATATATAATTTAAAACCTTCAAAAAAGAAAACTACAGTCTCCATTGATTCCATTGTCAAATTCTACCATATGTTTATATAACTGACAACAATTTTACACAATCTTCTCCAGAAAATAGGAGAAGAAGGAATATCTCACAGTTCATTTTAAGGGGTTGTTACCAAAACAAGATAAAGGCAATATGAAAACACACACACACACACACACACACACACACACACACACACACAAATATCTCTTATGAACTTTGAGGCAGTAGTCCTCAGCAAAAATATTAGCAAATTGAATACAAAAATTTATAAAAAGAATTTTATATAGTGACCAGGTGGGATTTATCCCAGAAATGTAAGGATGATTTAATATTTGAAATCAAGCAACAAAACCTACCATGTTAATAGGCTAAAAAAGGAGGATTGACAAAAAACAAACAAACAAACAAATCTTGACAAAATCCAACACCCATACATGATAAAAACTGTCAGCGAGGTAGGAATACGAGGGAATTGCCTGAGCTTGATACAGAGCATCTACAGAAACCTACAGTTGATATGGTACTTAATCATGATAAACTGAATGTTATCCCCCTAATATCAGGAGCAAGGCAAGGGTATCTGCTCTCAACACTCTTACTCAACATAGAACTGAAAGTTGTAGCCATTACATTAAGAGGAAAGAAAAGACAGGCAGAATGGAAAAGAAGAAATAAAACTGCCTCTAGCTGCAGATGACATGATTGTCTTCATAGAAAATCTAAAGAAATATACAAAAATAAGACCTATAAATAAGAACTGAGTTTAGCAAGGGTGCAGGATATAATATCAACACAAAAATAACCATCATATTCTCCATGCTAAAAAGGGGTATGCAGAAACTGCAATTAAAAATGTAAAACCAGGGGTTCCTGGGTGGCTCAGTCAGTTGAGTGTCTGACTCTTGGTTTCAGTTCAGGTTATGATTTCATGGGTCATGGGATCAAGCCACGTGTGGGTCTCCCAGATCAGTGGGGAGTCTGCTTGAAGATTCTGTCCTTCTGCCCCTCCCACCACTTGTGCATGATTTCTCTCTCTCTCTAAAATAAATAAATAAATCTTTAAAAAATAATAATAAATAAATAAAATGTAAAACCATTTGCAATCACACCAAAGAAAATGAAGTGCTCGGGTATAAACTCAACAAAAAATGTACAGGATCTGAATGTTGAAAATGAAAAATATTGATAAAAGAATTAGAGAAGACCTAAATAAGAGATGTACCATGTTAATAGATTAGAAGACTCAACATAATAAAGATCTTTCAAATTAATCTATAGGTTTAATATAATTCCCACTAGCATCCCAGCAAGGTTTTTGTAGATATAAACAGTATTATTCACTTATATGAACAAGCACAAAACCCAGAATAGCTAAAAACAATCTTGAGGGGTGCCTGGGTGGCTCAGTCAGTGAAGAATCTGCCTTCAGCTCAGGTCATGATCCCAGGATCCTGGGATCAAGCCCCTCATCGGGCTCCCGGCTCGGCGGGAAGCCTGCTTCTCCCTCTCCTCCCCACTCATGCTCTCTGTCACTATCTGTGAATCAAATAAATAAATAAAATCTTGAAAAAAAATCTTGAAAAATAAGAATAAAGTGGGAGAAAAACTGTATCTAATATTAAGACTTACTATACAGCTATAGTAATGTAGACAGTATAGTATCGGTGGAAAGGCAGACATGTATAAGTAGATCAAAATAAAAAACTCAGAAATACACTCTTATAAAGATGCTAAACTAATTTTTGACAAATATTGTGTTTTCTTGTCAAAAGCAACTAAACTGAAGAAATACAGCCTTTCCAAAAAATGGTGCAAGAACAATTGGACACCTATAGGCAAAAAAGTGAACTCTGACCTTGACCTCACATCTTATGCAAAAATAAACCTGAAATAGATCACAGACATAAAGTTAAAACTACATAATTTTTAGAAAAAACATAGGAGAAAATATTTAGAATCTAGGTCTAGAAACGACATCTTAGGCATTAAAAAGCATAATGCATAAAAGACAAAAATTAAAGATTGGTCCCCATCAAAACTAAAATATTTTGCTCTGCAAAAGACCCTGTGAAAAGAATGGAGAAACAAGCTACAGACAGGGAGAAAATTCTTGCAAAACATATTCAACAAAGGATTATTATCTATAATATGTAAAAAACTCTTTAAAACACAGCAGTAAAATAAACAACCCAATTTGAAGAACAGGAAAACATAAACAGACATTTCACTGAAGATAATATATAGATAGAAAATAAGCACACACACAAAACATGTTTAACATCATTGTCTATTGGGGAAATGCAAAATGAAACTACAATAAGATATCACTGTACAACTATCATAATGGCTAAAACAAAGAAGTGACACCATCAAATGCTGGCAAGGATTCAGAGAAACTAGATCACTCATTCATTGTTGGAAGGAATGAAAACTGGAACAGCTACTCTGGTAAACAGTTTGGTAGTTCTTATATAGCAAATATGTAATTACCATACAACCCAGCAGTTGCATTCTTGGGTATTTGTTTCAGGGAAATGAACATTTATGTTCATTCAAAACCTTTACACAAATGTGATAGCAATTTTATTAATAACAGCCAAAAAAAAATACAACTGGAAACAATGCAGATGTCCTTCAACAGGTTAGTGGTTAAACAAATGGTGATACAAGCATAGCATAGAATACTACTCAGCAATAAAAAAGGGAATGAACTATTGATACATATACAATTTGAATGAATCTCCAAAGAACTACACTGAGTGAAAAAAAGCCATTTCCAAAAGGTTACATACTATATGATTACATTTATACAACATTATTTAAATGAAAAAAATAGAGAGATGGAGAACAGATGAGTGGTTGCCAGGATAACAGGGAATGGGGGGTCAGGTTGGGAGAGAAGTGTGTTGTAATAAAAGGGCAAGATAAAGGACACTTGTGATGGAACTGTTCTGTATCTTAACTGAAGTGGTAAATACATGAACTACACATGTGAGACAATTGCATAGAACTAAATACACGCACTGAAACGCACACAAATAAATACATGTAAAACTGAGGAAATCTGAATAAGATCAGTAGACTGTGTCATTATGAATTTCCTGGGTTGTGATGTTGTACCATAGTTTTACGAGATGTTATATTTGGGAGGAGAAGGGTAAAGGGTACACAGGATCTCTGAATAATTTCCTACAAATGAATGTGGATCTCAGTACTAAACTTTATGTGAACTATCTCAAGATGAAAAGCTTAATAAGAATGTATGTTGTAATAGGCAGAACACTGAGGACTTTTAGGGCACTGAAACTATTCAGTATGATACTATAATGGTAGATACATGTCAAAAACGCATTTGCCAAAAACCATAGAATGTACAACATCAAGAATGAACCCTAATGTAAACTGTGGGCTTTGGGTGATCATGATGTGTCAGTGTGGGTTCATCAATGGTAACAAATGTATTGCAATGGTGTGGGAGATTGGTAACAGGGAAGGCTGTGCATATGTGGGGATACGGGTTATATGGGAATTCTCTGTAATTTCTGCTGAATTTTGCTGTGAACCTACAACTGCTCTAAAAATTGGAAATATACTGTTATGTAGGGCGCCTGGGTGGCTCAGTCGTTAAGCGTCTGCCTTCGGCTCAGGTCATGATCCCAGGGTCCTGGGATCGAGTCCCACATCGGGCTCCCTGCTCAGCAGGAAGCCTGCTTCTCCCTCTCCCACTCCCCCTGCTTGTGTTCCTGCTCTCGCTATCTCTCTCTCTGTCAAATAAATAAATAAAATCTTTAAAAAATAAAAAAAATAAAAAAAAAAAATAAAAATTGGAAATATACTGTTATGTTTCCTTACGTTAAATGTGAAGCAATTAAATATTATTTGAAGGTGGACTCAGAATATTTTTAAATGTATATGGTAAATCTAATGTTTAAGGAGAAGTTTAAGTAATAAGTTGATAGAGAAAATGAAATAGAATTATAAGAATGCTCATTTAAGCCATTAGAGGGCAGAAAAATTGAAGTAAACAAAAATGAAACAAATAGAAAACAGCAAGATGTTAGATTTTAACCCAACTATATTAATAATCACTTTCAGTGTGAATGGTCTTAAAGAAGTCAATACAATGACAAATTTTCAGATTGATAAAAAAGTAAGAACCCAAGTATCGGTGTAATCTGGTAGTATCTGCATTAATATCCAGCAAAGTAAATTTCAGAACAAGTAATCTTATCAGAGATAAAGAGGTCTATTGTATAATGGTAAAGGGATCAATTTTACAAGAAAGTATAGAGATTCTAAATGTTTCTGTACTATCATCAGAGCTTGAAAATGATAGATCTAAAAGGAGATTATAGGAGCACCTGGGTGGCTCAGTTGGTTATTTGGTGATCTCAACTCAGGTCATGATTTCATGGGTCGTGGGATGGAGCCCCTCGTCAGGTTCCATGCTCAGTGGGGAGTCTGCTCAAGATTCTCTCCCTCCTTCTCCCTCTGCCCCTCCCCCCATTCACACTCTCTCCCTCTCTCTCTTAAATAAATAAATAAATCTTTAAAAAAATAAAAGGAGAATACAGACAACTCTACAATTATATCTGGAGGCTTCTTCACTCCTCTGTCAATAATTTGTAGAATAGGCAGGCAAAACAATCAGTGAGAATATAGATGATCTGAACAACACTGTCAATATACTTGATCTAACTGACATTTCTAGAACATTCCATCCAACAACAGCATACTAGACTTTACTCTCACAGTACATGGAAACAGTCACCAAGATAGACCACATTCTGAGTCATAGAACATAATCTTGAATTTAAAAGAACAGAGATCATACATAGTTATTTTAACAACACAATGGGATTAAAGTAGAAATCAATAGAAAGATAGCTGGAGAATCTCAACATATTTGGAAATTAAACAACATACTTATTTTTTTTAAGATTTTTTTTATTTATTTGACAGAGAGAGAGACAGTGAGAGAGGGAACACAAGCAGGGCAAGTGGGAGACGGAGAAGCAGACTTCCTGCTGAGCAGGGAGCCCAACGCGGGGGCTCAATCCCAGGACACCGGGATCGTGACCTGAGCTGAAGGCAGATGCTTAATGACTGAGCCACCCAGGCGCCCCAACAACACACTTCTTAAAAAAAAAAACCCAAATGGGTCAGGTAGAAGTCTCAAGAGAAATTTAAAATATTTTAAGCTAAATGAAAATGAAAATCATTAGGATTTGTGGGATATAGCAAAGCAGTGCTTAGAGGGAAATTTACATAAATAAGTACTTATATCCTAGAAGAAGAAAAATCTGAAATCAATAACATAAGCTTCTATCTTAAGAGACTGGAGAAAGAAGAGCAAATTAAACCCAAATCAAGGAGAGTAATGGAAATAATAGTGATTAAAGCAGATATAAATGATAATGAAAAAAAATTAGATAAAAATCAATGAATATTCTGGACAAATTCACCAATGTGAAAAAGGAAGACATAAGTTACCAATATCAGAAATGAAGGAAAGGCTTTAATATTGATCTCACAGACATAAATAAACTAATGTAAGAATGCTGCAAATAACTCTATGCCCATAAATTTGGCAACTTAGATGAAATGGACCAATTATTGAAGGCACAAAGTACCAAAACTCAGGCAAGATGTAAATAACCCAAATACTTTCATATCCATTAACGGAAGTGAATTTTTAAATATTTGTAACAGAAAGGTTTTTTCTCCAAAGGAAAAAAAATTCCATGAACATTTAAGGCAGAAATAATATTAATTCTATAAAATAGCTTCCAGAAATAAGAGTAGGAAACACCCTCCACCCCTTACCAAGAGGCCAGATATTATCCTAATATCTCTTTGGGCATAAACACAAAAATCCTCAAAAAAATATTTGCAAGTCAAAGTCAGCATAGTATAGAAATGTGTAATACATTATAACCAAGTATGATTCATCACAGGAATGTAAATTTGGTTCAATATTCAAAAATCTATCAGTATAATTTGCCACATTAACAGAATAAAAAGAAGAAACCATACAATCATCTCAGGAGGTGCAGAAACACATTACAAGCCCCAACTATGCAGACAGCATCAATCCCAAGATGATTCATGGGGCACCAGTAGAATGAGCCTTTGTCTCTTGCAAGCCCCCAGGTCCTTCCTGGCAGAACCCACTGCTGAGAAGTAGAAAAAGCAAAAAGATGTGGATGTGTATTTCTTACACTTACCAGGCTCAAATCCTAGGAAATGCAAGAGATCACCAGTACCCGCAGGTTCCTGAGTCTGCAGGCAAATGTGATCCTTTGACACATATCTCAAATCATCTCTTTTTTTTTTTTTTTTTTTTTGCATCAAGCTCCCTCAAATTCCTTCCGCTATGATGGAGTTTTTTAGTTCTGGTTGGCTCTGCTTTGATTTCAGTTTCTCTTATTTGCACATAGTCTTTCATATTACAGCATTATGAGCACAAGGAAGGAACCAAAACCAGGACAACTGAGAGAAAGAGATAGGTCTTGGTCTGGAGTGGACCCTCAGTTCTGCTTGGTAAAATTTGTACTGTGGGCTTCACTCATTTCACTGTCATGGACACAATAAGGTTAATTTTTTGCACTTTCTTCTCCTGAATTTGTTGAAATTACTGACTTCACACATTCTCAATCTCTTCCAAAAGTCTTTTGTGTCACGGAATGAATAATCACCTTTTCATAAGTCACGCCTTTTGATCCTTCTGAAGCACTAGCAAAAAGTTGAACAGTCATACTATGCTTGTCTCTAGAGGATACATTCCTGACAGTGAATTTTTCCTTTGTAGTGGCTTTTGCTATCTGGATAGACTGCCAATTTTCCAAATCATCTGGTCCTTTTCACTTCTTGCTTGGCAGGTCTTCCCTCAATTTATCTCTCCCTTCTCACATTTTACTATAAACAGTAAGATGAAAACAGGCTGCACCTTTAACACTGGGATTGAGAATCTCCTCAGCTAGATGACCAAGTTTGTCACTTACAATTTCTATTTTCTGCATAACTGCTGAACACAATTTCACTAAGCTCTCTGCCAGTACATAATAGGGATCCTCGTCCTCCAGTTTCTAATCACACTTCCTCACGCTCTTCTGAGCCTTCAGGTGCAGCATTCCCCAAGCCCACTCTGTGCATTCCCACCAGCAGCAGGCTTAAAGTGCATATTTCTAACAGTCTGTCTGTGATGCTTAGGCATCCTCTGAGGGAACTTGGGGTTTTTGTACAAAGCTTTTCACCTCCTCTGAGTCCTTGCTACCAGAATCCTTAACATCTATATCTCTGCTAACAATCTGTTCAAGGCAGTCAAGACCTTCACTAATATCAGGCTCCTCAAACATCCTTCCAGCCTCTGGCCACTGCCTGATTTCAAAGCTGCATTCATATTTTTAGGTATTTCTTACAGAAGCACCTCATGTCCAGGGACTGGAATCTGTGTTGTTGTTGTTGTTGTTGTTGTTGTTGTTGTTGTTATTGTTGCTGTGGTAACATATTCACAGGTGTAACATCAGATGGTGAGGATTGGGGGTCATGGAACCCAAAATCCTGCCTACTGCCGTATCACTCTTAGTAAGATCCAAGTGAGAGCCCTGAATATACAATTATAATTAATCAAAGCCTAATCTGAGATGCAGAAAGGAGCAAGACAATGGTGCAGCACTTCCTATATGGCACACAAGGGGAGCCCACTGATGTCTACAGGCCATCATGGAGCTCACAGAACCAGAGACTACTCAGTAGGAGCTTAAACTCAAACATTAGAGGAAGGAGTAGAGAAACCGACTCAAAAAGAGGTGAATTACACTGAATATGCATCTTTCCTTCCAAAGAACTTAAAGTGATAGAAGAATGAATTATTAGCTTTCTTCCTTCCCATTGCTCCCTTGAAAACACATATGCATGCTTGTGCACACATGTGCACCCTACACACACATCTCTGCAAACTACTGCATTTATAGGAATTTTTTACTCTTCAGGTGGGTCTATTAGTTTCCAATAAACATACTTGGCATCTATTTTTGGATCTCATCATCCTAATGAAAGGGTTGCTGAATGCTTCGCAGCCAATTACTGTGTGCAATATAAATGCATATATTTATTCATTCTCGATAGTGATGATTAAGAGGGAGTCATTTCGCCATAGTCTAGCAGATGTTTAAAATATAAATGAACTGACTGCAACAAAGAATACTTTCTTCACAACCCAACCTGAGGAAAGTGCCATGCTAGATAGGGCTTTCCTGTCCAATGCTATTAGCATGAAATTGCTCTTCTATTCCTTTAAATATCACTGTGAGGATGAGATAAAGCAGGTGCAGACAGATACTTCTCAAAAAAGGGGGTTCCAGCTCTCTCTTCTTTCATCTGAGAATCCCAAACCCCCCCCCAAACTATTCTCCATTCTAGATTTTCAAAATCCCAAACCAATCCCAAAATCTGGATTTTCAGAATCCCACCCCCCCCAATAGTTTGTTTCTCTACTGCAGTACCAATAGGCTGCATTTGATGTTATTTCTTTATAGCAGAAGACATACAGTCATACAGAAAAATTATCTCTAAATAAATCTTTTTGAAGTTCTCTACTGAGAGATAAATTTTAAGCAGTGATGTGTAGTTATGGAAATATGCCATCTGTCACCTTACCTTTTTGAGGCCTGCTGACAATTCCCAATGCACTGGACAAAAAGTCCCCCTTCATGACATGATCATTGCTTATTTGATCTAGATGGATATATCAAGAATGAGTAGCCTTGCCTACAATGTGCTATGAGTTGTTTCCATGTGACTGGTCTACTGGACCAGCTCAGCCAGCATAGGTGAGCAACATGTTCTCCCAGACCCGAATATTCCACATGGTAGAGTCAATATATTTGGGTGTCAGGAATATAAACCATGTTCCCACTCAGCCTTGGTTGTTAGTGTTTTGTGGATACTAGATTTAAACCTTTCTCAATAGCTGAATGGCAATTGCTATTGCCAGGCTTTTGGAGGTCCTCTTGGTTCTAACAGGGCTGCCATCACATTTTGCTCTTAGTTTCTCCCACTCTGGAAGCCTGCACTGCATCCAGCCCATACACTTGCTCTGACTCTGGCCTCCCTGAACCCAGGTTCTGCAATGCTCAAGAAGAGTCTGATAGAGAGGAAGGTGATAGAAAAGTTATAAAGTTAGTACTTAATGTGTGATACTATATAGCCAAAATATTTCCCACATGGTGGTGACCATGTTTTGGGCACAGGAGGTGGTGGTAGAGAGTCTTGTCTTCCTTCTCTCCTTTCTGCAAAGCATAATGAATAATGGACATTAACAATCAACTTCACCAATAAGGAAAGAACATGGGGGCGGGGCTTGGGGTCAAGATGCAGATGTAACTGGTGAATACTATTTTTTGCCTCTTTTGCTTTGTGACTATCTTATAAAATATATTATGACCAAATATGAAGTATTTTAAATGCTTACAAATATGTATACATTTATATATTGAAATCAAATATGCATATAATAAATAGTATTTATTTAAATTAAATAAGTTATTATTTTTTTTAATTCAACACAAAATAGTTAACAAACCAAATAATTCTAACACCAGTGAAAAGTTCCAGTTTCTCCCCATTTAGACCCAGGGTATCGTCTGTCCCTTCTTCAAGCTAGCACTTAACATGGTGGCTGGGGAAGCAGAGGCATCCAGGAAGGTGTGTAACCTATGTGAGCTCAAATGTCTTGTTCCAACAATGGAACTACAATCTCAGGACTAGAAGCAACACATGAAATGGGCCTCATCAGTGTCTGTGCACAGACCTCAACCAGAGGCCAGTGGCTATTGTTTATATTAGTACTATATTTGGTAATATAACAGTGGGACCCTCTTACATAATTTTTCTTCAGAGATTTCCATTTCAACAGACTTTTGAGCTTAAATCCCATCTTCCTCATTTCTTTTTTTTCCCACCTTCCTCATTTCTATTCTGTGTTAGGAATTCATATAATTGATCTCCCTGGTGGCAAATGAACATGTTGTATCTTCTGCTGAATTGCTCAGGGAAGAGGAAGGTGTAGAGGCTTGTAAGTACTTGCCTTGGGAGCAGCCAAGGAAATTACCAATTCTCTCCGAGATTTTCTGCTAACACATTTCCTCCCACTCTATCTTTTTTTTTTTTTTATTACAAACCTCAAGGTTCTAATTTCCCAAACAAAACTACCTGGTGTCACTCACCTCATTGTGGCATAAGTGTTGAGAGCAGCCTTCCCCACAAGCAGCCAAAGAAAATGTAAGATAATTGATACTTTTTTTAGGAGCCACAGAGCAAGACGTGGTTGTATGCCCAATTTAATCAAACTATAAATCTTCCTTATAGAGTTTCTACGCTGTCTGCAAGTGGTACCTATCATGATCCCTTTGTAACAAATGGAGCCATGATTCTGCAGGGACACAGCCCTGGCATTGCCAAGTGCTCCATATCAGCAACCTCTGGGTCAGCAATCATCCTTATTGTGTGATTTGCATTTTACAGATTTCATCCTGTGTCACATCCACCATTGCCACAGTTGTTCTTCCTAAGAGGCACGCAGATACTGTCCTCATTTTGAAAATAGGGAAGTTGAGGCTCAGAAAACTCAGTGCCCACCCAGGGTCAAATGTATGTTCATAGTTAACATAGTAACATTCAAGGATACAGAGATAGTGTTTAAAGACCTGGCTACATGATTGATATATAGTAATTATATACTATAATATATAACTTATAGTATATATTAATCATAATAATCATACATTAAAAATTAATATATGCTAATATGCCAATATAGTAAATGTGGTATATTAATATATACATATATAAATATATAGTAATATATTTATGGATATTAAGTATATTAAATATTCAATATCTTTATATTAAACACAACATAATAATGTTAATTATTAATATATAATATATTGGTATGTGTTATACATATTATATATAACATATTAATATATTATTAGATATATAAAATAATATGTTACTATATATAATATAATATAAATTGTAACTATATATGATATAATAAAAATAGCATAAAGTATCATATATTATATATTAACATATAACTTTACATATTCTATAAAATATATTGCATATTAATGTATATGACATGTAATATATAATTACTATATATTAAATAAAAGTATTAATTATATATTAATATAACATGATATATTATGTTAATATAATATGAAAACATAATAATTACACTTATATTAATAATTATATATTAATTGTTAAAACATTATAAGTAATATTAATTATAATTATTAATTATATTATAAATTATTAATATATCAGCACATAATTAATATACAATCTATTAATTTTATACATACATTAATTAATGTGTACATTACTATTCCCTGAAAACAACAAAAACATATGAGAGGAAATAAGGGGTCTCACATGCTCTGTGGTCTATCATGGTTTCAGCTATGTGATGCCTTATGACCTTCTTGTGCTCCTGAGCATCTATGAATGGATGATGCAGAGTTCTTGTTGACTGGAGGCTGACAGAGGGAAGGAGTGTCAGGCTGCAGCTTGAAGGATTTAGGTCAGATGGGGGAGGGCAATTTGTTTGTGAGGGGTGAAAGCTTCAGCATATGAAGCACCGTAATACATGGGCCCAAGATGAAGTCTCCATGACTTTTCCCCTTAAGTTTGGAAACTTTTGTTCTCATGATGCTTAATATTCTTTTATTTCTTTTTATATTATCTTGAAAAATTTAAGTGACTGTTATAGGCTAAATTATGTCCCCTCCCCCCCTAAAATTCATATGTTGAAGTCCTAAGTCCCAGTACCTCAGGAAGTCACTGATTTGGAGATAGAATCTTTCAATGAGGTAGTTAAGTTAAAATGAGGTCATTAGGATGAACCCTAACCCATTATGACTGAGGTCATTATAGGAAGATATCAGAACACAGATGCATACAGAGGAAAGACTATGTGGGACACAGAGGGTGACAATCTTCAAGCTAAGGAGAGAGGCTTCAGAAGAAACCAACAAACTAATACCTCCAATCTCAGACTGTCAGCATCCGGAATTGTGAGCATATACATTTCTGTTGTTTAAGTCATGTGGCCTGTGGTACTTTGTTATGGCAACCTTAGCAAATTAATACAATGATCATAATTGATTTAATATTCTTGCAAATTTGTAATGTAGAGTTGGACTCAATTTGCATAATTCAGTACTTTGTAATTATTTGATGATGATGATGATAATTGCAAATATAAATGTTCAGCAATGTTTTCTCATTGATATAGCTGGATACCTACATCAGGGTACTTGGATTATATCTGAACAGCTAAAATCCAAGCCTAAAGCAAAGCAGAGTGGTGCCACACTTTAATGGAATAAGAAGGCCAGGGTTGTCCCAGATCTGCTAACAATTTACAGTAAATCTTGCCTGGATCTTTTCTACCCTGGATCTCATTTCTTCAGCAGAAAAAATGAGGATGTTTGAGTCTCTCCTACCTCGGTAAATACTTTAAGTGAAAAATGACCTTTAAGTCTCACTCTCTGGAACTAGCCATTGTTATCCTAAAACCCAAAGAGAAAAGACCATTATTTAAAGATTCATATTCTGGCACTGATCACCTCTCCTAGATTGATCTGCTACTTGAATCTTGTATTATGTAATCTGAAATATGTCTTGCCTCACCAACAAGAATATAACTTCTTTGAGAGGAATGGATGGATATTATATTAATTCACATCTCCTCCTGCATCTAGTACTGTTCTGTAATAATACTAGAAGTTTGACCAATGTCTATGTATTTAATTAGCAGGATAATTCATGTGTGTGTGTGTGTGTGTGTGTGTGTGTGTATAGTAATAGCCTGGATTATTTTGTTGAATAAACTGAAATGAAACTAACTTGAGTCAAGAGGGAATTATTGACTAATAAAGCTGAGAGGTCCAGGAACCAGAACAAAAATGTCATCAGGATTCCATCTTGCTTTCATCATCACGTCTACCATCTGTTGGCTGTAGTCTGGAAGGTCTGCCACAAGTCTATAAACCATATACCTATCTTTGGAAAATATCCAAAAGATAATTTTAACAGAAGATAAAAATAGAAGAAAATAGACAAGGAAATAACAAGGAAAATAACAAAGAAAACAAGTGGAATGAGGAACAGTGGGTAAGCTCCATCCCACCAGCCCATACCCACTTTTAGGAGTTTAAGCATTGGGGAGCTGCCCAGGCTTCTTACCCTCCCCCACTGGTCCCAAGCCTAGCCTAGCTAGCCTCACGAGAACACAGGTGAGAGTGTAGCACAGAACTGGCAGAGCTGGGTCTCACCTGCAACTGGGGAGAGTCTCCTTATTAACACATCCAGAGATAAAATCAACAAGTCCCCATTTGTCAGAGAACGCTGGGTTAAGAAGAAAACTCATCTTTGACTTGACAGAAAATAGCTTATACCCACTATTGTTGAGGTTTAGCATTCTCAGCGAGAAAATCCATTTGAGCCTCCTGAATTAAAAGCCTGGGGACAGGGTGCAGATCTACCTCCCTGGCCCTCTCTTTGCCCACAGAGAAATTTGAATTGAGAAGAATGGGAGTGGTGGGAACCATTGGAGCACGTCTACAAACCTCCACACCATCAAAAATTAAAACCAACTCCAGTGTTTTATCAGCTTCAGTCAAAAAAAAAAAAACATGAGTTTGCAGAGCCATGGCCTCCCAACAGCACAAAGCTCAGAGGAAATGGACCCAGGGTGGAAGCCAACATCCATTTAGAGGGTCCATGGGGACAGCCAGAGTGCTGCCTGCAGCTCCCCATCTCCCCAAGCCAAAGACCACATTGAGGGCTGAGCCAGCATCTTCCCAGAAGAAGGAGTGAGTGGGAAAGAGGAAAGACAGAGCATAGCAGTGGCTACCAAGCATCTGGGATGAGCATCAGCCACTGGGAACAGACTGGAGCAGGGACTTCATGCTGAAGGGAAGAATGTTTGACTCAGAGAGAGTGCCCTGTGCACTATTCCTCAGGATGTTGCTCCAGATTTTCCCCTTCCATCAGGCTCCTGGCCACAGTCCTATTCTAGCCCCAGCTGTCTTCCCTGCATGGAGGCATTGGAGCAACACCACTAAAGTCCCCTCTGAGCCCACCAACACCATCCCAATTCCTAAAACTACAATGGCGCTATGGTCTCAAGCCCCACCCCCTCACCTGTGCCAATCTGTCTCTCAGGCCATACCCACCACTCTAACCTGTCCCTACTGGTTTTTCATTGTCTGCTACCCCACATACCAGGAAGCCCAGAAAAGAAGTCTGCTCCTCAGAGTAAACCAAAATGGCCCTCTGGCTTCTGCTCTTGGAGAGCTGGGTTCCTGCTCTCCTTTTTGTTGCCTGCCCACCCCACTCCCAGCCTTTTAGATATCTGACTTCTTCAGCAATGCCATCTGCTCATCTCAGTTCAGCCTTACTTTTCATTTGCCCCCAGTCCTGGCTCAAGGCAGGCTGGACATCTAATCCAAGAACACTTTTTATTTTGGTATCTCCATAGGTTCAAGGAAGATACCTATGAGGGCCAAAACCCCAATGAGCACTGGAGGAGCCTCTTCAGGGGTGGTTACCACAGCTTCTCTTCCTGAGAAGGGGGGACCCAGACAGCCCTGGCTAACTCCCTTCCCTCTACACCTCTGTCCGTGCTGTTCCTGTGCCCAAAACACCATTGGTAGGTCTCTGTGTTCTTTCACCACTGCTGAAACACTAAGTACGTGCCTCATCCAGGGACCCAGCTTCTGATCCCAAGGAACATTCTATTCTACCTCATTTGACCACTTCTATTGCACATGACAGCCTGCCACACTGCTGCAGGTGTGTGTGTGTGTGTGTGTGTGTCTGTGTGTGCTGATTATGGGCTTCATAATAATTGTGCTTTCAGGTAGACACATGACCCACTTCCTCTACCTGAAAACACAATTGTGAAGCCCATAACATCAATTACTTTGTTTATATTTTATCAACTCAGTAATTTGATACTTAATTTTTTAAGGGATGTCTGTCTGAATGATTTTTATCACAGCAGTGGCAGAATTCTGCCTGAAAGCAAAAGGGCCAGCAGGGAGGTAGTAAAGGTCACCTCTGTCTAGTGTTTTCTAGGCACTTAGTGCTCCATGGGTGTTAACCCATTTCATCCTTAGTCAACTTCATGGGGTAGCTACTATTATCATCCTCAGTTTGCACATAAGGAAAATGAGGTAAAGAGAGGCCACATAACTTCCCCAAAGTCAAGCCAGCACCCACATTTTTAACCACTTTGTACTGTTTACCACCAGATGATCAGCCATGTTCTGGGCTCAGAGCTGGCACAGCAAGGATGGAGCACCAGGAGGGCTCCTCCCTGGCTTTCCAAGGAATACTAACTTCCCCAGGAAATGAAGAGCTAGAGGGTTCTGTGCCTCTAACCCTCTCTTCTATATGTGTAAGGAATTTTTAACCCCCTAGTTAGTGATCAGCCAGGGAAAGATATAAAATGCTGCTCATTGTGCTTGCTGAACTCAAGGTACCAAAGAGTGACTCAGCAAAGCTGAAAGCCGAGAGGACTCTTTTTTTTTTTTTTGGTTACTTAGAATCCTATGTGTACACTATAGAGTCCCACGGAGGAACTAAGCCTCCTTTTAACAGCCAGTCCCAGCTTGCCAGCCATGTGAGTGGCTGCCTTTGAAGTGGATGCCCCATCCAAGCCTTTGGTTGATGCAGCCCCAGCTGGCAGCCTGATTGCAACCCCATGGGAGTCCCTGAATAAGAGGTACCCAGTCAAGTTTCACCAGGATCCTGACCCAGAGAAACTGTGCAAGTCAATAAATGTTTGTTATTTTAAGATGCTAAATTTGGGGGTAACTGTTACACTAAAATTGGTAATTAGTAAGATTATGTATTTGCTTGTATTATTTCCTGCATTAGATTTTAGATTCCTTACACCACACATAAAAATAGACTCAAAATGGATGAAAGACCTAAATGTGAGACAGGAGTCCATCAAAATCCTTAAGGAGAACACAGGCAGCAACCTCTTTGACCTCAGCCGCAGCAACTTCTTCCTAGAAACATTGCCAAAGGCGAGGGAAGCAAGAGCAAAAATGAACTATTGGGACTTCATCAAGATAAAAAGCTTTTGCACAGCAAAGGAAACAGTCAACAAAACCAAGAGACAACTGACAGAATGGGAGAAGATATTTGCAAATGACACATCAGATAAAGGGCTAGTATCCAAAATCTCTAAAGAACTTATCAAACTCAACACCCAAAGAACAAAGAATCCAATCAAGAAATGGGCAGAAGACATGAACTGACATTTTTCCAAAGAAGACATCCAAATGGCCAATAGACACATGAAAAAGTGTTCAACAACACTCAACATCAGGGAAATACAAATCAAATCCTCAATGACATACCACCTTACACCAGTCAGAATGGCTAAAATTAACAAGTCAGGAAACGACAGATGTTGGCGAGGATGCGGAAAAAGGGGAACCCTCCTACACTGTTGATGGGAATGCAAGCTGGTGCAGCCACTCTGTAAAACAGTATGGAGGTTCCTCAGAAAGTTGAAAATAGAGCTACCCTACGACCCAGCAATTGTACTACTGGGTATTTACCCTGAAGATACAAATGCATGATCTGAAAGGGCACATGCACCCTAATGTTTATAGCACCAAGGTCCACAACAGCCAAACTATGGAAAGAGCCTAGATGTCCATCAGCAGATGAATGGATAAGGAAGATATGAGATATGTGTATATATATATATATATATATATATATATATATATATATATATATAATGGAATATTATGCAGCCATCAAAAAATGAAATCTTGCCATTTGCAACAATGTGGATGGAACTAGAGGGTAGTATGCTAAGCGAAATAAGTCAATCAGAGAAAGACAATTATCATATGATCTCACTGATATGAGGAATTTGAGAAACAAGACAGAGGATCATAGGGGAAGGGAGGGGAAAATGAAACAAGATGAAACCAGATGGGGAAACAAACCATAAGAGGCACTTAATCTCAGGAAACAAACTGAGGGTTGCTGGAGTGGTGGGGGGTGGGAGGGATGGGGTGGCTGGGTGATAGACATTGGGGAGGGTATGTGCTATGGTGAGCGCTGTGAATTGTGCAAGACTGATGAATCACAGACCTGTACCCCTGAAACAAATAATAATTATATGTTAATAAAAAAAATTTAGATTCCTTAAAATGATCATTTAGGTACATCATGTTGCATCTAGCACAGTTTCTAAAACCTGATACGTTCTCCACAAATGTTCATTGCATGCATGAATAAATGAATGAATTTCTGATCCACTTCAGGGCTGATTTATTCATTATTAAGAACCTAATTGAAGTCAGGCATTGAACTAAACTCTGGGACCTGTCTAAGTTGGGGTCCTCAGAAGTCAACTATGAAATGAGGCTATGAACATGTTCAGAGTCATCCCAGCCAAGGCTAGTTGCTGGGTTCTCACTCATAGCTCCTCACAAACTTCTCTGGTTGAAGGCTGCTATTCTTGGCTTGTCCGTGAGTGAGTCCAAGTATACTCCCAACATGAGAACACAAGTGCTCAGGAGGAGAACCTCAGGCACACGCAGCAAGCAGCCTTTGGCACAGGCAGGGCACCAGTAGCATCTGCCATGGAATAAAATATAGAGCAAATGCCTAGATTTTTAGGAGCTCAGACTATCGTAAAAAGAATGTATAATTATAGTAAAATACTAGCAGTAAATAATAAAAATAAGTTGCTAGAATTATGAATGTTTTCACTGCCTAGTGGGTTGTGGAAGCCTTCACAAGGAGGTATTTGAACCAGTGCTTCAAAGTGAGTGAGAATTTGCCAGGAAGACGAGGTGGAGAGGATATGCGGGGAGGAGAGAACAGCACATACAAAGGCATCGAAGTGAGAGTGCACACTATGTGTCAGGGAATGGGAAATGCCTACTGGCACCTCAGGTCCCAGTTGCAAGGGAGCCAGTAAGAAAGGATAAGTTTGCAACTAAGGACTCCTAAGCTATGGAGGTATTTCCTGATGGCAGAAGTCCACCACTAGCAGGAAACCCGAACACCCTGAGGATTAGAGTCTATATTGCTGACACTCCCATCTTTCCCAACACTCCCATTATTAAACCAATTCCCAGTATTCTCAACACACCCAACACCCCCAAATTCACAACATTCCCAACACCCCCCAAATTCACAACATTCCCAATACTGCCCAAATTTCTAAGATTCCCAACACTCCCAATATTCCACAAATTCCCAACATTCTCAACGTTCCCAACACCCCCCAAATTCACATCATTCCTAACACTCCTAACATTCCCAACATTCTCAACACTCCCAATATTCCCAACACTAATATTCCCCAAATTCCCAACACCCCCAAAATTCCCAACACTCTCAATATTCCCAACACTCCCAATACTCCCCAAATTTCCAACATTCCCACAACTCCCAATATCCCCAACTCTCCCAATACCCCCCAAATTTTCAACATTTCCAACACTCCCAACACCCCCAATATGCTGACATTCCCAACACTCCCTGAATTTCTAACAATTCAATGCTCCCTGGAAGCAGCATCACATGCCAGATGAGATCCTGGCCTCTGAAGTTAAATAACCCAGGGAGCAGCCCTTGCTGTGATGAATAAGGATTGGGGTCTTTCCCATCTGTTTTGTGACTACTGGGCAACTGAAACCCTTGCCTATATTTGGAGATTTTTAAAGACAAAATATTTGCATCCCACAAAAACTCCTATGTTGAAGCTCTAACCCCCAATTTGATGGTATTAGGAGGTGAGGCCTTTGGAAGGTGATTAGGGTTTAGATGACATCATGAGGGTGGAGGTTCCATGATGGGTTAGAGACACCTAAGAAGAGACACCACAGAGCTTGTTTTTTTTTCCTCCCATGTGAGCACACACTGAGAAGGTGACCATCTGCAAGCCAAAAGCAGGTCCTCACCAGAACCTGGCCATGTTGGCGCCCTCATTTTGGAGTTTTAGCCTCCAGAACGGTGAGAAATAAATGTCTATTCTTTAAGTTACCCAGTGTATAGTATTTTGTTATGACAGCCTAAGCTGTCTTACAGAGACTGTGCTGGAATAGTAGTCTTGGAGCGGCAGGGCCTTGCTTTCAATGGCAGGAGCCAGGAGGGTTCAGATATTCCTGTTCTCTACCCCCAGAAGCTGGACTACAGGCTGTGACCTGGGCCAGGCCCATGGCATGCAAGTCTGCAGAGAACATAAAAGTGCAGGGGCAGTTTTCAGGTGACAGTGACACCTGGGGACCTGAAACATCATCATGGCCCTTTGCTAGAGTGGGGACACCTGAGGGGTCTGGTAATAATAAATGGAGCCTGGTTCAGGCCTCTCACAGGGCAGAGCATTGTTGGAACTATGTGACTAAGACATGTAAAGTACTCCTAACACACAGTCATAATTCAATTCATGGCTATTATTCTTTTTCGTTTTTTGCTAGTGATTTGTGGGCTTCTCAATAGGGATCCCTTCCCACATAGGATAGGTGGTTTTGATCTAACCCTGTCCTTCTTAACTAAAGCTTTGCTTTCATAGATAGTTCTTTCTGAGCTGCCACACTCATGCCAAGCTGCACACCAAAGGATGTGAATTGCTATCACCTATTCCTTTATATGAGATCATTTCTTATCTGGAGTTTTATAGGCACAGAAGAAAATTGTTCTCAACATTACTGTGATTTGAAAATCTAATGGATTTATGATTTTTGTGTATGTTTTTGTCATAGGAATAAAAAAGTGGCAGTTTTATTGCCTTTGTTTTTTTGGCGGTTCCCATAGCAGTAAAATATTCACTCAATAATGACATTTACAACTTTCCAACTACAGGTAGGATTACATCTATTTGCACTTTAAATCCGTGGCAATAAAGCTTTCTCCCATCTATATCTCTGTTTTATTATGTGCTTAAAATTTGCTCTAAAAGATAAATAAAATGGAATAGCAGGGTATGAATCTAGAAGTTTTCAAGAAATGCTGATTTGTGTTTATATGACATAATTTCTTTTTTAAGCCCACTTCCACTGGTGGCAGAAATGAAATTTTAGACAAGTCAGGCCACACACACACACACACCCCCCACACACGCGTGCATTCTTCCAATCTTCCGCCAGGTTGTGGCTGTGTTTTATACGGTTCCTTGGTGCCATGGCCTCAGAGCTGGGTGGGGATGGGTGTCTATCCTCTGTTATATCACCTTCAGTCTGCCATCCCCTGAGAGGTACATCTCCATAGCTAGTCTGGTGTGTGCAGGCTGCTGGTCACCTCTCACTTCTCAATGCAGGGCCCCCTCTGTCCAACCTTCTCCCACCTACTTTAGGCTACACTTAGGGACCTAAAAGTAGCCCCCCGAAGCCTATGCCATTCTGGAGCCTCAGGGACTGAGTAGGAGTGGGGTACCTTTCTGTGGTACTCCTGACACCTGCTTCTCAGGCAACTCTGGAGTAAAAGGGAGTTCTGTGATGCTTGTATGTATCCAATAGCCTATGTGACCATAGATCCAGGACCATGTCTATGCTGCAGGTAAGGCACTCAGAGATTTTCCAAGCAAGTGGGGTCTTCTATACTCCTAGATTCCCTGAGTCATCTGGATTCTGCTGTGCCTTCTGGTCATCTCCGCCTGTTCTCTCTGCTAGGGCTCTGACTTCTGGGGGAGTGCCCTGGGATCTTGCTCAGAGTTTCATGACTCCACATTTCCCCTTTTCTTCTCTAACTTCTTCTATCCCTCTCCAGCCCATGAAAACTTGATCAACTCCTCAGGATGAGAAAAAAAACTGAATCAAAATGAGCACATATTTTTTGTCAGGGCCCAAATTTTGAAACTCAAAATGCTTTCATCTCAGACTATAGATTCAGACATGATTTTCAAAAGTCTAATTTTGAGATGTTAAAAGATTGTGTAATACAAACTTTCTCTCTCTCTCTTTCCCTCTCCCCCCCCACCCCACCCTCTTTCTCTGTCCCCCCACCCACCCACTCTGCTGTGCATGGTATACACTATGTACCCTGGCTGATGCCTCACTGGGTTAAGGCCAAAGGATGCCTGGAAGTACTGTGGGAAAAGAATTTGTTGTTTCTCTATAAAATATTACCCCACTGCACATGTAAATATTTGAATGCCATCTAGAAAGGGTTTTTTGCATCTATCAGATTCCTTGGTGATGCTAATAATGGCTGAACTGTGAGGTGTTGAGGATCACAGGCTGGGGTGCCTTAGGAGACCATGGGTTTCACCAGGAGATGTGGGAGCAGCCTGTGATGTGGTCTCTGGAGTGCTCAGTCCTGGCATTTAGTGCTGTGGCAGCTCCCCTGAGGATCCCTCTAGCAGCATGGTTCAGGGGGATCTGTGTGGAGGAAAATGGGGAGACTTGGAAATATTTGCTTGGGAATTTAATCACACAGCATGAGTGCATTCCTCATTTGTCTCCCTCCTTATCCTGCCATAACATACAGGAAAAAATAGGCACAGTGGAGGCTGAAGGGCATTCTCAGGGCCTCTCTGGACGATCCCTATATAGGGCTTCCAGAGACTGGTATGGACAGAGCTGGGGACAATGGCTGATTTACCTGGATCCAGGTCTTCTTAACCTCCTCATTCTGCCCACGTACATGCAGCCCTCAGCCCTCCACTCCCTTTAAATAAAGATATCAATATTGATCTCTTTTTCCTCTTATTCCTTCAGAGTTAAACTGATACAATAATTTAAGCTGGATTGTTTCTACTTTAACTACCACTGCTCCAGGCTGGGACTGCCTCTTCACCGTGGGATGTGTGGAGTTTACTCACCTCACCTAAAGAAGGAATTTCTACTGCAGTTGGTAGAGGGTGTTTTGGACTCTGCCCTCAAGTCACACACCACAGCTCCTTTGTGCTTTTTCAGGCCGGCACTGAATGGCCAAAATCACCATCCTTCCCCCTACAAGAGGAAGAGAGAAATACAGAAGGTACATGCTAATGAGCTGGCTTGAAGGAAATATCTGACAAAGTCTGATATTTGGAAGGAATACCAGGATCAAGAAAAGTGTGGATGAAGTTATGGAATTTGGGAAATATCACAAGTACTTAGAATATTAAAAACAAATAAAAACCTGAGTCCATAATGTGAGTTTTCAGAGGCACAGAACCCTCACCTCTCTGGGGCATTATGTGTGACCATGTGTGCCTCACACACTAATCTGGTTGTTACAAAGCACCACGGCACCATATCAGTCTTTCAGGGTTTCCTCTAGCTGCTTGGATCTGGGGCTTTTGACTCGGACTCAAGGATGCTCTTAGGGACAGTCCCATACTGGTTCCTGTGGCAGAAAATGCCATATCAGAAGCCCTATTCTGTACTCACCTATCCCGAGAAACCTGGGCCATCACTGTTCAGTAGGGACCCTCAGCAAAGTGAGAAAAATGGTTTCCAAACACAGTTCCCAGAAGGTGCAACAGACATTTTCCCTGGGGTTTGGTGGGATGGTTGAATTACTAAATAAGATGTTGGCATGAGGGTCAAGAGATCTGAAGTCAAGAGATCTGTGTAGTCAAGAGATCTGAACTGATGAGAGAGTCAAACATCCTCAATCCACAAAATGTTAGATTTTGCAAAGGACTGCAGAAATCTTTGATTCTGACTTTTTTTGGTGTTGAGGACTGTATTATTCTGGTTGGGTTGCCATAACAAAGTACTGTAGATGGAGGGGCTCAAACAACAAACATTTATTTGCTTCACCCTTCTGGAGGCTGGGAGTCCAAGATTCAGGTGTCAGCAGGACTGTTTCTCCTGAGGCCTCTCTCTTTGGCTTGTCTCTCCTTGGTCACCTTCTCACTGTGTCCTCATGTGGCCTTTCCCCTGTGTGTCCATCACTGGTGTTTTTCCTTCTTCTTATAAGGATACCAGTCACATTGGATTAGGGTCCTACCGCATGATCTCATTTAACTTTAATTACCCCTTTAAAGTGCCATATCCTAGTACAACCAGATTGGGAGTAGAGCTTCAACATAGGAATTTGATGGGGAGGGCACAGTGCAGTTCATAACAATGACCCATTCTGCTACTTCATGACTTAAAACAAGAAAGCATTACATTATCAATGGTATGAATAGAATGGGTTAGATGGTACACTGAAAGATATTCAGGAATGAAATCAGACACATCAGCATTGAAGCAGGACTCTAACCCACTGGTTGAGACAAAGCAAGTCACTTTGCCTCCTTGAGTCATTATTTCTTCACTGGGAAAACAGGGGAAGTGATATATATCCTGCATGGTTGGGAATATTAGAAATCATGTTTACAAAATGAGTACTCACAGAAGACATCATTCTGAACCATTGGCAACATTCTCGACACTCCACGGGATCCCAAGGTGCAGTTAAGTCCTTGCTGCCACTGTGAGAAGCATTTATATGAAGGATTCCTGAACATTGTGCTATAGGACCATGCAACCCTGGATACACCAGACTTGACATTGAGCCAAAGTCCAGATACACTCAGGGGCTTAACACACACTACTTCTATAAGAACATTATGGAAATTTTCTGTGGGATCCTGAATGAACATCTGACTTCTCATGAGGACTGGATCTGCTGCTGAGCATGCACCTCATGCTTCACCACATCTGCCAATATTCTAACCACAAACTTCTTCATGTGATCTCCTGAACAAGCTCTTTCTGTACCTTACAGTCCAGAAAAAAAGTTTTAATTAAAAATAAATAGATACCTTTAATGACAGGGCTACATGAGGGACTTAGTCAAGGTTGTAAACTAGAACATGGATTTTACAGAGTTACATTGAAATTCCTATCACTGCAGGAAGTTCTACCAGGATCTGAGGTCAAGGAAAGGGCTGAGGAAGGAGGCCAAGCAGAAAAGGGAAAGCTGGGGTGACTGATCACAATGACAAAGGAGTCCACACAATGGGGCAGGGTGGACTATCTCTGGAAATAAAAATAGTTAACTTAAGTTTCCAGATAAAATAGAGCAAAAGGCCTTCATGCATGAAACAACTACTTTTTTAAAGAAAAAATAGATAAAATAAATGAAACAATGGCTTTATGTCACTAGACATGAGACAGCAAAGGATAGTAATTCCTGAGAGATGGGAAATGAAAGGAGCAACCCCCTACAATTGCCTTAAGTTTCCAGATTACAACACAGTGAGGTACAACTAAGGCAGAGCCCAGAAGATTGTTTGAATGGAGGAGACAGAACTGAGATTCCAGAGCAAGAGACACAGAGTACATGCAACAGAGTACCAGAGAGGAGAGAGCTGCAAAAAGTCCTTGAGTGGTCAGCAGAATATCATCAAGGCATGCATGTGAAGAAACTACCAGAGGTTGTAGAAAGAGCCTCCTAAAAGGATCAGAGGGAACTGTGCCTGCACTCACATGGGCTAAAAATCATATCTGTTCCCCCAACCATACTGGTGGATAATTTATAGGGTATTGGGTAGAATCGTAAGAACAGACTTGCCTCACTTATAGGTGATAATAAACTCCTTATTGAACACTAGATCCTGTCTAGCAAATCTTAAAGCAGAACCCTAAAGGATCAAACTGTTTCCCTGTAACCTAATGGCAAACTGAGCTCAACAATATTTGTAGGGATACCTAGCTGGCTCAGTCAGTAGAGCACGCAACTCTTGATCTCAGGGTTATGAGTCAAGTCCCACACTGGGCATGGAGCCTACTTAAAGAAAAAAAAAAAAAAGAATATTTGTAGGAATACAAAAAGTCCATCATGTAACAGGACAAAAATCACAATGTCATACAACAATTAAAAATAATCAGACATGCAAAGAAGTAGGAAAATGATCTGAGAAAGATACATTAGAATTAAGAGAAAAGAACATTACAATTGTTATTACTCTATTCCAGGTGTTCAAAAAAATTTAAATAGAGACATGACCCAAATAAAACCTCTAAAAACGTAAATGATAAGCCTGAGATGAAAAATGAAATACACTATATAAATTAAGGGCATGTTAGACATTGCAGAAAAACAGATTTTGTGAATTTGAAGACACAGCAATGGAAGCTATCCAAGAACAAACACATCGAGGAGGAAAAAAAAAAAAAAACAATAAATGAATGAAAAGAGCATCAATGAGCTGTGGAACAAAACTTTAAGTGGTCTAATATGTGTGTAAATGGTATTCATAGAGGGAGAAGGGCAGAAAAAAGGGCAGAAAAAAGTATCTGAAGAAATAATAGCCAAAAACATTTCAAATTTGATAAAAATTACAAAGCAAAAGATCAAAGATATTTAACAAATTCCAAGCACAAGCCACATGAAAAAAAATACACCAAGGCACATCATAATCAAATTGCTCAAAACAGAGGGGTGGAGCAAGATGGCGGAGGAGTAGGAGACCTGGATTTCGTCTGGTCTCAGGAATTCAGCTGGATAGGGATCAAACCATTCTGAACACCTACGAACTCAACAGGAGATCGAAGAAAAGAATAGCAGCAACTCTCTGAACAGAAAAGCAACCACTTTCTGGAAGGTAGGACGTGCGGAGAAGTGAATCCGAGGCGATATCCAGGAGGATAGACGGCGGGGGAAGGGGCCTCCATCGGCCGCTTCTGGCAAGTGATAGAGCCGCCGAGCACAAAATCAGGACTTTTAGAAGTCGGCTCCGCCGAGGGACGTCACTCTGGTGGCTAAGCAGGGGGTGGAACCCTCGTGGGACAGTGTGGTCTCAGGACCCTCGGGGTCACAGAAAGACCGGGGGTGCCTGAGTGCAGCAGAGCTCCCAGGTATCGGAGCAGGGAAGCGGGCTGCAGAGACAGAGCCGAGGTGCAGGCTTTCAGCTCGGGGTTGTCATAAACCGTGATCCGTGGCACAGTCGGGCCACTGCACCTCCAGCAGGGACCCAACAAGCGGCAGATCCGGGGAGACTCACCTTCTTCCCCCGGGAGGAGCGGCGCGGGAGCACACCGCAGGGATCTGCTGGGTTTGGAGACTCCACCCGGGGTCGGGTGCCAGAGATAGAAACGCGCGGTCACAGGCCGGGTGAGCACGGAGTGCGGCCGGAGACCGGGGAGACGGGAGTGACTGACTGCTTTTCTCTGGGGGCTCACTGAGGAGCAGGGCCCCGAGTTCTCGGCTCCTCCGGGGCAGAGATTGGGAGGCTGCCATTTTCACTCTTGGCCTCCAAAGCTGTACGGAAACCTTGCAGGGAACAAAAGCTCCCGAAAGCAAACCCGAGCGGATTACTTAGCCCGGACCCGGCAAGGGCGGGGCAATTCCACCTCTGGCAAAGACATTTGGGAACCATGGCAACAGGCCCCTCCCCCAGAAGATCCGCGAGAACAGCCAGCCAAGGCCAAGTTTACCCATCAATGAGAACGGCAGAACTCCAGCGTTAGGGCAATACGGCTCATAGAATTCATGGCTTTTTTACCATGATTCTTTAGTCTTTCAAAGTTAATTTTTTTTTAACTGTCTTTTTTTTTTTTGAATTTTTCTTTTTCCCTTGTTCAACCAACATCTTATCAATCCCTTTTTTAAAAAACACTTTTATTTTTCATTTTTACAGTCATATTCTATCCCTTCATAGTAGTTACCCTTATTTTTGGCATATATATATATAAGTTGTTCTCTCTTTAAAATTTTGAGATAGTTTCTTCTAACAGATCAAAATATACCCTAAATCTCTAGTGTATGGTTTTGTTCTACTCTCCTGCCTGATCACATTCTCTCCCTTTTTTTTTCTTTCTTTTTTTTTTAAATCCTCTTTTCTTTTTTCAAACAACTTCTTATCAATTCCTTTTATAAAATTTTTTTATAATTTTCATTTTTACAGTCATATTCCATCCCTTCATCATATCAACCCTTATTTTTGTACATATATAAGTTTTTCTTTCTTTAAAATTTTGGGAGGCATTTTCTTCTAACAGACCAAAATACACCCAAAATCTAGTGTGTGGCACTGATCTATGTACCAGCCTGATCATATTTGATCATATTCTGTTTTTTTTTTTGTATTGTTCTGTTTTTTTTTCTGTTTTTATCTTTTTCTTTTTCTTTTTTTTTTTTTCCTTTTTCTTTTTTCTTTCTTTCCCTTTCTTTTTCCCCCAGCTTCAGGTCTTTTCTGATTTGTTTAGAGTATATTTTCTGGGGACGTTGTTACCCTGTTAACATTTTGTTCTCTCATTAATCTATTCTCCTCTGGACAAAATGACAATATGGAAAAAATCACCTCAACAAAAGGAACAAGAGGTAGTACCAACTGCCAGGGACCTACTCAATACGGACATTAGTACGATGTTGGATCTAGAGTTCAGAATCATCACTTTAAAGATACTAGCTGGGCTTGAAAAAAGCATGGAAGTTATTAGAGAAACACTTTCTGGAGAAATAAAAGAACTAAAATCTAACCAAGTCGAAATCAAAAAGTCTATTAATGAGGTGCAATCAAAAATGGGGGCACTAACTGCTAGGATAAATGAGGCAAAAGAGAGAATCAGTGAGATAGAAGACCAAATGATGGAAAATAAAGAAGCTGAGAAAAAGAGAGATAAACAACTACTGGGTCACGAGGGCAGAATTCGAGAGATAAGCGATACCATAAGACGAAACAACATTAGAATAATTGGGATCCCAGAAGAAGAAGAAAGAGAGAGAGGGACAGAAGGTATATTGGAGCAAATTATAGCAGAGAACTTCCCTAATTTGGGGAAGGAAACAGGCATCAAAATCCAGGAGGCACAGACAACCCCTCTCAAAATCAATAAAAATAGGTCAACACCACGACATCTAATAGTAAAATTTACAAGTCTCAGAGACAAAGAGAAAATCCTGAAAGCAGCTCGGGAGAAGACATATGTAACCTACAATGGTAGAAACATTAGATTGGCAACAGACCTATCCACAGAGACCTGGCAGGCCAGAAAGGACTGGCATGATATCTTCAGAGCACTAAACAAGAAAAATATGCAGGCAAGAATACTATATCCAGCTAGGCTGTCATTGAAAATAGAAGGAGAGATAAAAAGCTTCCAGGACAAACAAAAACTAAAGGAATTGGCAAACACGAAACCAGCCCTACAAGAAATCTTGAAAGGGGTCCTCTAAGCAAAGAGAGAGCCTAAAAGCAACATAGACCAGAAAGGAACACAGACAATACACAGTAACAGTCACCTTACAGGCAATACAATAGCACTAAATTCCTATCTTTCAATAGTTACCCTGAATGTAAATGGGCTAAATGCCCCAATCAAAAGACACAGGCTATCAGATTGGATTAAAAAACAAGACCCATCAATATGCTGTCTGCAAGAGACTCATTTTAGATCCAAAGACACCCCCAGATTTAAAGTAAGGGGGTGGAAAACCATTTACCACGCTAATGGACACCAAAAGAAACCTGGGGTGGCAATCCTTATATCAGATTAGATTTTAAACCAAAGACTGTAATAAGAGATGAGGAACGACACTATATCCTACTTAAAGGGTCTATCCAACAAGAAGATCTAAAAATTGTAAATATCTATGCCCCTAACATGGGAGCAGCCAATCATATAAGGCAATTAATAACACGAGCAAAGAAACACATCGACAACAATACAATAATAGTGGGGGACATTAACACACCCTTCACTGAAATGGAAAGATCATCTAAGCAAAAGATCAACAAGGAAATAAAGACTTTAAATGACACACAAGACCAAATGGACTTCACAGACATATTCAGAACATTCCATCCCAAAGCAACGGAATACACATTCTTCTCTAGTGCCCATGGAACATTCTCCGGAATAGATCACATCCTAGGTCATAAATCAGGTCTCAACCGGTACCAAAAGATTGGGATCAATCCCTGCCTATTTTCAGACCACAATGCTTTGAAACTAGAACTCAATCACAAGAGGAAAGTCGGAAAGAACTCAAAAACATGGAGGCTAAAGAGCATCCTACTAAAGAATGAATGGGTCAACCAGGAAATTAAAGAAGAGTTAAAAAAATTCATGGAAACCAATGAAAATGAAAACACAACTATTCAAAATCTTTGGGATGCAGCAAAAGCAGCCCTAAGAGGCAAGTATATAGCAATATAAGCCTTTCTCAAGAAACAAGAAAGGTCTCAAGCACACAACCTAACCCTACACCTAAAGGAGCTGGAGAAAGAACAGCAAATAAAGCCTAAACCCAGCAGGAGAAGAGAAATAATAAAGATCAGAGCAGAAATCAATGAAATAGAAACCAAAAGAACAGTAGAACAAATCAACGAAACTAGGAGCTGGTTCTTTGAAAGAATTAACAAGATTGATAAACCCCTGGCCAGACTTATCAAAAAGAAAAGAGAAATGACCCAAATCAACAAAATCATGAATGAAAGAGGAGAGATCACAACCAACACCAAAGAAATACAAACAATCATAAGAACATATTATGAGCAACTATATGCCAGCAAATTAGATAATCTGGAAGAAATGGGTGCATTCCTAGAGATGTATCAACTACCAAAACTGAACCAGGAAGAAATAGAAAACCTGAACAGACCTATAACCACTAAGGAAATTGAAGCAGTCATCAAAAATCTTCCAACAAACAAAAGCCCAGGGCCAGATGGCTTCCCAGGGGAATTCTACCAAACATTTCAAGAAGAATTAATACCAATTCTTCTGAAACTGTTCCAAAAAATAGAAATGGAAGGAAAACTTCCAAACTCGTTTTATGAGGCCACCATTACCTTGATCCCTAAACCAGACAAAGACCCCATCAAAAAGGAGAATTACAGACCAATATCCCTGATGAACATGGATGCAAAAATTCTCACCAAAATACTAGCCAATAGGATCCAACAGTACATTAAAAGGATTATTCACCACGACCAAGTGGGATTTATCCCTGGGCTGCAGGGTTGGTTCAACATCCGCAAATCAATCAACGTGATACAATACATTAACAAAAGAAAGAACAAGAATCATATGATCCTCTCAATAGATGCAGAAAAAGCATTTGACAAAGTACAGCATCCTTTCTTGATCAAAACTCTTCAGAGTATAGGGATAGATGGTACATACCTCAATATCATAAAAGCCATCTATGAAAAACCCACAGCAAATATCATTCTCAATGGGGAAAAACTGAGAGCTTTCCCCCTAAGGTCAGGAACGTGGCAGGGATGTCCACTATCACCACTGCTATTCAACATATTATTAGAAGTCCTAGCCACAGCAATCAGACAACAAAAAGAAATAAAAGGCATCCAAATCGGGAAAGAAGGAGTCAAACTCTCACTCTTTGCAGATGATATGATACTTTATGTGGAAAACCCAAAAGACTCCACCCCAAAACTGCTAGAACTCATACAGGAATTCAGTCAAGTGGCAGGATAGAAAATCAATGCACAGAAATCAGTGGCATTCCTATACACCAACAACAAGACAGAAGAAAGAGAAATTAAGGAGTCGATCCCATTTACAATTGCACCCAAAACCATAAGATACCTGGGAATAAATCTAACCAAAGAGGCAAAGGATCTGTACTCAGAAAACTATAAAATACTCATGAAAGAAATTGAGGAAGACACAAAGAAATGGAAAAACGTTCCATGCTCATGGATCGGAAGAACAAATATTGTGAAGATGTCAATGCTACCTAGAGCCATCTACACATTCAATGCAATCCCCATCAAAATACCATCCACTTTTTTTCAATGAAATGGAACAAATAATCCTAAAATTTGTATGGAACCAGAAAAGACCCCGAATAGCCAGAGGAATGTTGAAAAAGAAAAGCAAAGCTGGTGGCATCACAATTCCAGACTTCCAGCTCTATTACAAAGCTGTCATCATCAAGACAGTATGGTACTGGCACAAAAACAGACACATAGATCAATGGAACAGAATAGAGAGCCCAGAAATGGACCCTCAACTCTATGGTCAACTAATCTTTGACAAAGCAGGAAAGAATGTCCAATGGGAAAAAGACAGTCTCTTCAACAAATGGTGTTGGGAAAATTGGACAGCCACATGCAGAAGAATGAAACTGGACCATTTCCTTACACCACACACAAAAATAGACTCCAAATGGTTGAAAGACCTCAATGTGAGACAGGAGTCCATCAAAATCCTTGAGGAGAACACAGGCAGCAACCTCTTCGACCTCAGCCACAGCAACTTCTTCCTAGAAACATGGCCAAAGGCAAGGGAAGCAAGGGCAAAAATGAACTATTGGGACTTCATCAAGATAAAAAGCTTTTGCACAGCAAAAGAAACAGTCAACAAAACCAAAAGACAGCCAACAGAATGGGAGAAGATACTTGCAAATGACATATCAGATAAAGGGTTAGTATCCAAAATCTATAAAGAACTTATCAAACTCAACACCCAAAGAACAAAGAATCCAATCAAGAAATGGGCAGAAGACATGAACAGACATTTTTCCAAAGACATCCAAATGGCCAACAGACACATGAAAAAGTGCTCAACATCGCCCAGCATCAGGGAAATCCAAATCAAAGCCTCAATGAGATACCACCTCACACCAGTCAGAATGGCTAAAATTAACAAGTCAGGAAATGACAGATGTTGGCGGGGATGCAGAGAAAGGGGAACCCTCCTACACTGTTGGTGGGAATGCAAGCTGGTGCAACCACTCTGGAGAACAGTATGGAGGTTCCTCAAAAAGTTGAAGATAGAGCTACCACATGATCCAGCAATTGCACTACTGGGTATTTACCCCAAAGATACAAATGTAGGGATCCGAAAGGGTACGTGCACCCCAATGTTTATAGCAGCAATGTCCACAATAGCCAAACTGTGGAAAGAGCCAAGATGTCCATCGACAGATGAATGGATAAAGAAGAAGTGGTATATATATACAATGGAATATTATGCAGCCATCAAAAGGAATGAGTTCTTGCCATTTGCAACGACGTGGATCGAACTGGAGGGTGTTATGCTGAGCGAAATAAGTCAATCAGAGAAAGACATGTATCATATGACCTCACTGATATGAGGAATTCTTAATCTCAGGAGACAAACTGAGGGTTGCTGGAGTGGGGTTTGGGGTGGGAGGGATGGGATGGCTGGGTGATAGACACTGGGGAGGATATGTGCTATGGTGAGCGCTGTGAATTGTGCAAGACTGTTGAATCACAGATCTGTACCTGTGAAACAAATAATACGTTATATGTTAAGAAAAAAAAAAAGAAGATAGCAGGAGGGGAAGAATGAAAGGGGGGAAATCGGAGGGGGAGACGAACCATGAGAGACGATGGACTCTGAAAAACAAACTGAGGGTTCTAGAGGGGAGGCGGGTGGGAGAATGGGTTAGCCTGGTGATGGGTATTAAAGAGGGCACGTTCTGCATGGAGCACTGGGTGTTATGCACAAACAATGAATCATGGAACACTACATCAAAAACTAATGATGTAATGTATGATGATTAACATAATAATAAAATTTAAAAAAAAAAAACAAAAACAAAACTTCAAATTGCTCAAAACACCTCATGAAGAGAAAATCTTAAAAATAGACATGAAAAAAGACTTGTCATATACACAGGAACAAAAATCAGGATGATGGTAAATTTCTCATTAAAAAAACAAAAACAAAAACAAGGAAAGCAATAATACAGGGAAAATCTTTAAAGCACTGAAAGTAAAAACTGTCATCCTATATCCAGACAAAATACATTTCAAAATTGAAGAAAAAATAAGTACATTTTCAGACATATAAATCCAAAATAATTCATTATCACAAAACAAGGAAATCCAACAGGCAGAAGAAAGATAGAAATATGGATCTACACACAGAATGAAGAGACCAGAAATGATAACCACATTAGGTAAATATACAAGATTATTTCTTATTATTTATATCTATTTAAAAGAAAATTGTTTGAACAACAGTAATAGTAATGTACTGTGGGGTTTATAATATATATAAAATCATATGGATAACAGTAATAGCACAAAGGCCAGGATAACTAAAAAATATACTGTTGTACAGTTCTTACGCTCTACTTGAAGTGTTATAAGATCACATGAAGATATACTGTGGTAAGTTAAAGATGTATTCTATAAATCCTAAAGCAACCACCAAACAATAACATAAAGAGCTATAACTAATAAGCCAACAGATGTTAAAGTGGAATCATAAATAACACTCATTTTACCTAAGAAGAAATAGGAAAAAGGGGAACAAAGTACAGAAGAGATAAACAGAAAAGAAGAGCAAGATTTAAAGTTAATTATGCCAATTATCACACTAGCTTTAAAGGGTCTGACCACTCTGATTAAAAGTTGGGGATTAGCAGATTAGATAAAATGTTCAAGATCTAACTGTATGTTGTCTACAAAAAAAAACAAAAGAGAGAGAGAGAGACAAAGAGACTGCATTTTACATACAAAGATACAAATCATTTAAAAGAAAAAGGATAAAAAATTGTACATCATATTAAAAATAATTAAATAGTACTAAATTTGCTCATTTAATATCAGAAGTAGTCAATTTTGGACCACAGAATATTGCTATCAAAAATAAGCTTAATTCACAATGATAAAGGGGTCAATTAAAGAGGACATGACAATCCTAAATATGTATGCAACCACCAATTCAGAATACTTGAAGTAAACACCGATAGAACTGCAGGGAGAAATACACAAATCTATTATTACAGTCAGAGATTTAAATAATTATTAATATTTATTAATTCTTAAGAATTAATAGAGGGGCGCCAAAGCTGGCTCAGTCGGTAAAGCATGTGACTCTTGATCTTGAATTCAAGCCCCACATTAGGTGTAGAGATTACTTAAAAATAAGAATAAAAGATTATTAAAAATGAGAATAAAAATAAGAATTCATAGAACAAATAACAGGAACTCAGTAACAACACAGAAGACTTTAATACACTGAACCAACTTTTCCTAATTGACATACAGAACATTCCAATAACCAACATTAGAATATTTTTTTCATGTGCAACAGAAACAATATTAACCAAGATAGAACATATTCTGGGCTCTAAAACAAGTCTCAATAAATTCAAAAGGATTTAAGTCAAACAAAGTATGTTCTCTAACCATAAGCAATTAAACTAGAAATCAATAATAGAAATATCTCTGAGGGAAAAAAATTCCTAAATATTGGAAACTAATTTACACACTTATAAATAACACATAGGTCAAAGAAAAAAATCAGAATGGAAATTAGAAAGTATTATGAAATGAATGCAAATGAAAATGCAACATGTCAAATTTGTGGGCTTCCACTTCAATTATGTTAGAAAAAGAAAAGGTCTCAAATCAATGACCACAGAGTCCACCAGTAAGAAAAAAGAGCAAACATAATAGAATATATACAGAAAAAAATGGAATTTAAAAGTAGAAACTAATGGGGGCGCCTGGGTGGCTCAGTTGGTTAAGCGACTGCCTTCGGCTCAGGTCATGATCCTGGAGTCCCGGGATCGAGTCCCGCATCGGGCTCCCTGCTCAGCAGGGAGTCTGCTTCTCCCTCTGACCCTCCCCCCTCTCATGCTCTCTCTCTATCTCATTCTGTCTCTCAAATAAAATCTTAAAAAAAAAAAGTTTAAAAGTAGAAACTAATGTAACAGAAAACCAACCAAAAAAAAAAAAAAAAACAAATCAATGAAATCAAAAGTCAGGTCTTTTAGAAACTCAATAAACTGATAAACCTCTAGCCAACTGATCAGAAGGAAAGAAGGTGCAGATTACTACCTTCAAGGATGAAACATGTGACATTACTACAGATTCTATAGGTTCAAAGAAATATATGGATTATTAATAACAATTTTATATCAATAAATTTGACAAGTTAGATGAAATGGGCAACTTTTTGAAATATATAACTAGAAACCTCACTCAAGAAGAAACAGATAGCATGAATTGTCCTTTATCAAGGAAATTAAAATTATACTCGACATCCTTAAAAAGCAAACAAGTGAAAAAATGCCTACCAGACCCAAATATCTTCACTGAGGAATTTAAGCAAGAAATAATATTAATTCTACATAAACTACAAACTCTTACATAAAATCAAAGAGAAAGGAATACTTCCCAATTCATTCCATGAGACCAGAATTACTCTGATATGAAAACCAGGAGAAGACATTACAAGAAAAGAAAACTACAAAGCAATGTCTTTTGTGAATATAAACACAAAATCCCTGGACAAAATACAAGCAAACTGAATCAACATGTGAAAGAGAGCAAATGCATGGCCAGTTTGGATTTATCCTAGCAGTGCATAGTTGATTTAACATCTGAAAATCAATTAATTAATATACCATGCATTCCAGTCATTTCACACTTAGGTATTTATTTACCCAAGAGAAATCAAGGCATATATATCCATATAAAAATATGTACATGAATTTTTATAGCAGCTATATTTATAAAAGCCAAAACCTATAAAGTCCAAAATCCTTACCAATGATTGAATAAACAGACTGCAGTATATTTATACAATGGAATATTACTCAACAATAAAATGGAATTAACTAGTGATACATGCAACAACATAAATGAATCTCAAAATAATTATGCCAAGTTAAAGAAACAGAATTTTATTTAAATTCTACAAAACACAAACTAGTGTATAGTGACAGTCGATCAGTGGTCGTCTATGGATAGGGGCAGACTGGAGACGTGAGGGAGCGAATGATCATAAAGTGGCATGAAGAAATTTGAGGGGATGACATGTATATATTCACAATCTTGATTATGGTGGGCGCCTGGGTGGCTCAGTCGTTAAGCGTCTGCCTTCGGCTCAGGTCATGATCTCAGGGTCCTGGGATCGAGCCCCACACCGGGCTCTCTGCTCCGCGGGAAGCCTGCTTCTCCCTCTCCCACTCCCCCGCTTGTGTTCCCTCTCTCGCTGTGGGTCTCTCTCTGTCAAATAAATAAAATCTTTAAAAAAAAAAAACCTTGATTATGGTGATAGTTTAACAGGTGTATTCATATGTTAAACATATCTAATTAACATATCTAATATGTTAAAACATATCTTCAAATGTATACATATCATAATGTCAGTTGTGCCTCAATAAAGCTATTTTATAAAGAAAATAATAATAACCAACTTTAAAAAGGCCAGGATGCTTTTGGAAATACGTGTCGTGGTGGCTGCATGTTTGCACCAACCAAAACCTGGCACCATTGGCACCACAGAGTGAACACAACACAGAAGCCATATGCCATCTGCTCTGCCCTGGCTGCCTCAGCCTTACCAGTGCTGGTCATGTCTAAAGGTCATCCTATTGAGGAAGTTCCTGAACTTCCTTTCATGGCTGAAGATAAAGTTGAAGGCTACAGGAAGACCAAGGAGGCTGTTTTGCTTCTTAAGAAACTTAAATGATATCAAAAAGGTCTATGATATCAATGGAATGATATAAAAAAGGTCTATGTATCAAAAAGGAATATCAAAAAGATCTATGCCTCACAGCGAATGAGAGCTGGCAAGGGCAAAACGAGAAACCATCATTGTCTCTAGTGCAGGGGACCCTGCATCATCTACAATGAAGACAACAGTATCATCAAGGCCTTCAGAAACATCCCTGGAATTACTTTACTTAATGTAAGCAAACTGAAGATTTTGAAACTTGCTCCTGGTGGGCATGTGGGACATTTCCGCATTTGGACTGAAAGAGCTTTCCACAAGTTAAGATGATCTGTATGGCACTTGGTGGAAGGCTGCCTCCCTCAAGAGTAACTATAACCTTCCCATGCATAAGATGCTTAATACCGACCTTAGCAGAATCTTGAAAAGCCCAGAGATTCAAAGAGCCCTCCGAGCATGACGCAAGAAAATTCATGGCAGAGTCCTGAAGAAGAATCCACTGAAGAACCTGAGAATCATGTTGAAGCTAAACCCATATGCAAAGGCCATGCACCAGAACACCATTCTTCACAAGGCCAAGAATTACAAACTGTGGATGGATAAGGCAGCAGCAAACTTAGAAGCCAAATCAGATGAAAAGGGGGTTCCAGGCAAGAAGCCTGTGGTAGGGAAGAAAGGAAAGAAGGCTACTGGTGTGAAGAAGAAGAAACCTTTGGTGGGAAAAAAGTCTGCAGCTACCAAGAAACCAGCAGCTGATAAGAAGGCTGCAGAAAAGAAACACACCACGAAAGACAAGAAGTCTGATGCCTAAAAACTTACATTTGTTTATTCCATAAAAGTCAAATAATTTGGACAGCTAATTCTGAATAAAGACCTGATCAAAGACAGTGAGAAAAAAACAATATCAAATATCCCCAAATTGATCTATAGATTCAATGTAATTCCAAATAAAATTCTAGAAAGCTTTTTAAAAGAAATTGACAAGTTAATATTAAAATTTATATGAAAATACAATAGACTTTTATAAAACTAAACAAGAAAAAAATTTGGAATACTTACTCTATCTGACTTCGAGACTTCATATAATACAACACTAATCAAGGCAGTGTGGCACTGGCATCAATATAAATGGAACACAGTCTATACCTATGTGTATAGAACAGATCTGAGTTCTGACACTGGTTCCAAGGCAATTAAATGTGGAAAAAAATATTTTGAAGAAAGGATGTTAGAACAATTGGAAAACTACTAGCAATAAAATAAACATTAACCATTACCTCACACCATAAAAAAAATGAACTCCAAATGGATTATACACCTAAAATGAAAACCCAAAGCTATAAAACTCCTAGAAGAAAACAGAAAATCTATGTGGTGTTAGGGCAGGGAAAGTTTTCTTAGATGCAACACAAAATGTAAAATTGTAAAATATAAATACATACATGCATGCAAAAATGCATAAGTAAATAGAATTTAACCAAAATAAAAAAGTTTTGCTCTCCAGAGAGCAAAGAAAATTACTGGAAAATTAGAAAGGCAAGCCATAAACTGAGAGAAAATATTTCCAAAAATGTATGACAAAGGACTTGTATTCAAAAGATAGAAAGAGTTCTTACAAAACAATAACAAAATACAAACTAATAATAATGTAAGGAAAATATTTGATCAGGCACTTCACAAATAAAAAAATATAAATAGCCAATAAGTACATAAAAATATGCCTAATAATGTTATTTTTTCAGGAAAATATAAATTAAAGCCATAATAAGATACCACTCCCTTACCATTAGAACTACTAAATGTTATAACAAATAAAAATTAAAATTAAAAAACACTGACTTTACCAAGTGTTATGAGAATATGAATAAATTGAGATATTCATGCACTGGTGGGAATATAAAATGATACTAGTCCTTTGGAAAATAATTTGATGGTTTCCTAAAAATTTAAACATACACCTACTATATGAGCCAACATTCTACTTATGATTATTTATCCAAGAGGAATAAAATCATATGATCACACAAAGATCTATAGATAAATGTATATAACATTTTTATCTGTAATAGCTAAATACTGGAAATAAATGCCCATTTTGAGTTGGGCAAGTGAATGGATAATAATTTGTGGAATATCTATACAATGGAATATTACTCAGTAACTTATGCAACACAAGTGAATCTCAAGATAATTATGCTGAGTGAAAAAAGCAAGGTAAAATGAACATTGTAAATGCATATATAAATTCAAGAAAATGCAAACTGACATGCAGTGACTGAATGAAATTAGTGGTTGCATGGAGATAGTGGTGGAGGGAGAATTTTGGGGGTAATGAAAAATTTGTTATTTTATTTGTGGTAGTGGTTTCATAGATGTATGTTTTTATGTCAAAACTGACTGTAAGTACATGTATGTTATATTTCAATTTCATTTTAAGTACATGTACTTTAATGTACTTCAATTATTCCTCAATAAGAAAACAAAATTCTATTCATAAAAATAACACAAAGAGCTCCCAATGGCCAAAGTGGAACAATTAGAGAAACAAAATAGTTTTGGATTATAGCCAAACATATAAAATGTGTCCATGTGTCCACACAGACTTAAATGAATTAATTATTGAAAGAGAAGAGAAAAATATTCTGTGCAGAAGAATTCTAAATAATTTATGTAGATACTCTACCCTCAAAGAAGTATAGCTCTCCACTCCTTACATGTAGACTGTACATAATAAATTTCTTCCAAAAAGTACAGTATGAAGAGAGAGAAAAAAATCAGTAACTTTAAGTGGGGAAACCTGACAAATGCTATCTCAGCCAGGTGATCAAGGTCAACATTAACAGTGATAAACCATGTTGATATTACATTCCCTTGATAAGATATAATGAGAATGGTACTTTATCACTGTGCTTTTTCTTTAAAAATCCATATCCCCATTCTATTTGGGAGGGAAAATAAAAACAGGCAAGTTGCAATAGAGAATCATGCTATAAAATACTTGACCAGTGCTCCAAACAGTCAAAGTCATGAAAAACAAGGAAAGTCTGAGAAACTATCACAAGCAAGAGAAACCTAAGGAGACCTGAAAATTAAATATAATGTGGCATCCTGTGGTCACATGGGATCTTGGAACTAAGAATAAATAAATAAACTATGGACTTCAACTAAAAAGAATATATCAATATCTGCTTATTTATAAGAAATGCTCCATATTAATATAAGATGTTAATAATAGAGGAAACTGAGTTTGTAGTGTATGGGAACTACAGTAATTCATGTGTCCAAAATGAACTCATAAAAGAAGTAAAAATGAATGATAATGAAAGCACAATATATCCAAATATGGGGATTGCTGCCAAGTATGTATTTAGAATAATATGTATCAGTTTAAATATTTATATTATATAAAGTTCTTTTTAAATTACAAAAAAAGAGTAAATAAAATCTAAATGAGGTGGAAGGAAGGGAACAATACTGATAAGAGCAGAAAGCAATGAAACAGAAAATGGACAATTGGAAAAGCTAGCTCTATGAAAAGATTTTAAAAATGATAACCCCTGTGAGATAGATCAAGACAAAAAAAATGAAAAAACAAAAATTACCAATATCAGTAAGGAGAGAGACATCACTACAGATCCTACAGACATAAACAAGATAGTAAGGAAATATTATCAACTCTTTTTTTTGCAAACAAATTCAACTGAGATGAAACTCTTTGTAAGGTAAAAAAATTTACATAATAAGAAATACAAAGTCTGGAATTATTGGATCAGATGATATTTCTAATTTTTTTGAGGAAACTCCATATAAATATAGAAAACAAACTGATGGTTGCCAGAGGGAAAGGAGGGATGAGTAAACTGGGTATGGCTTCATAAGAGCTAGAACAAAGCAAAATATATGTTTACCACTTTAATTCAGTATAATACTAAATTTTCAAGCCAGTGTATTAAGACAAAAAAAAAGAAATAGCATAAATAGTGGAAATAAAAAATAAAATTGCCTTTAATCACAAATGACACACAATCACCTTTGTAGAAAATCCTAAGAAATCCATGACAAGAAGAAAAAAATAAAAATAAAAACGAGTGAATTTAGCAAGGTTGCAGTACACAAAGTCAATATACAAAATCAAGTGTACTCTTTATACTAATAACATTCAATTGAAAAATTAATGTTTATATACCACTTACAGTAGTTAGGGATAGTTAGAAATAAATAATTATAGTAAATTTTTAAAAAATATGTGTAAGATCTGTATGCTGAAAGATCTGTAGCATTTTTGAAAGAAATTAAAGAAAACATTAATAAATATATTATATATCATATTAATGGGTTGGAAGATTCAATATATTTAAGATGACATTTTTTCCTTCAAAGTAATCTGTAGAATTAAAGGCAACGCCAATAAAAATCCTAGCAGTATTACTGTAGAAATTAACAAACAGATTCTCAAATTATAAAGAAATGCAAAAGACCTAGGATGGGCAAAATAAAATCTTTAATTAGAAAAAAGAGTTTTCCAGGACAATAAAAATGTTTTATTTCTTGATAGGGGTGTGGGTTAAATGGGTTTATACATTTGGCAAAATGCATTTAACCATATATGTATGAACCAGCACAGTATTTGCACTGTAAAAATTAACAAATGAAAAGCAACAACAAAAAATGAGTCCCCAGATGGGCTTAATAGCATATTATGCCAGATATGTCCTGGGAAGTATGGAAGATTGTTCCAAATAAATAGAATCCTCACTTCCCAGAGTAGACATGAATGTTATGCAAATAGCCTCATTTCAGGTACTTGGTGGAGTGCAAGTTTTACACTCTTGGAAATTAGGCTAGATTATGCTAGTTTGCCAGCTTGTGCCAACCCCACAGATAGGGAACATCCTTATTTGATTTTCTCCCTCTCCTCTCTTGCCAGTGCTCCTTGTTGGCCAAACTCAACAGGAAGCCAGAGAGTAAGGAAGCCCTTTGATACAGATGACCCTCCTAGGGCACAGGGCAGCATACAGGAAGACAGAGAGGATGAGCATAGATGCCCTGAGATGTAGCAAGAGCCAGAAATTTATAGTTGCATTCAACCCCTTGAGATTTTTAGCCCTCCTTTGTTATGCCATACAACCCAGCCTATCCTGATATCCTCCAGCTAATTTTATGGATTTAGTATAACTTTGATACTGAAAACAGGGAGATCATGAGAAAGAAATATAGTCCAATCTCATTCATGCACAGAGATGCCATTATCCTAAACAAAACATTAGTAAAAGAGATCTAACAGTGTATGGGTTAACATTAGGAAAACTATTACCTATTAAATGAGAAAAACAAATTCAATGAAGACAGAAGAGGTATTTTTTTTAATGTGTCAACACCAGAAAGCAGAAAGCAGACCAGTGGTTGCCTGGGAGAGAAGAGGGAAGAACAGGGAGGACACGAGGAAGGGACTACCAAGGGCCACAAGGAAATTGGGGGTGATGGAAATATTAATCATCTTGGTCATGGTGATGGTTTCTTGACTATACGCATATGTCAAAGCTTGTCAAATTAAACTCTTTAAGTGTGTTCAGTTTATTTGAGGTCAATCATACCTCAATAAGACTGTTTTAAAAAGTCATGCATGATAAACACTTCTAGTACAAAAAAAAAAAAAAATAGAAGGAATTACCTTAAACTGTAGGCCACCTTTATCTTTCCTTTATCTTTCCTTCAAGTCCTCACATAGTTTCTAAAATTGCACTGGGGTATTATCTCTTGATGGTTTGTCCCAACCCTTTTCTGACACTGGTATTTGTGAGATTATCTTATCTCCTAAATTGGTTGCATATGTTACTCAAGTGTTTTCAGTTTATTATCTTAGTTGCTCTGTTTTTATCAGGGAATTCGGGAGATTTCAAATCTATGTTGCTGACTTTTTTCTACTCTCCTCTGCTCACCTGGTAGTTTTCATTGGGTGCCCAGGGTCAAAGGGTCAAAGAGACACCTGATGACTATAGTGCAGGGTCACATCTCTGTCCCTTCCAACACATTGAGGATGCGAGAAGATATGTCTTGTTTCCTCACCCTCTAGGCTATTTCACTCACATGAAATGATTTATTTTCATTCTTTTGAAATGGGGATTATTTTACAATTCTTTTGGCCCCTCTTTCCTACCCCAACCATCAAGCAATACTGCACCATGGTGATGGTGGCAGAAGAGGCAATGAGGCCAGGCAGGCACCTAAAATGCTGATATAGATGACCTTCTCTCTTACTAGAAGAGATGTGTTTTCCGGAGTGTGTAGAATGTCTCCACTGCTTTTTTTTTACTTTTGTTATACTCCTGCAACTTGGCCCTGAATGGAGATATAGTTGGGGGAAGTGTGTGGCAGGGGGGAAAGATTAGAGTCCTAGTTTTCTGGCTGGAAGACCAACAAGGAAGGCCCCAGAAAGTTGGACAGAATGAAGAAGACTGTGCAGAGAAAGGAGAGCAAGAGAATAAATTCATAAAGTTGTATCTGCATTCCTGAATAGTTCCATATCTATAACAAAACTCTGAATTTGTAGTTAAAAACCTTTGGAAAAAAACCCTCATGTACACACAGTTTTACTGGTGAAAGTACCAAAGAAGAAACAGTACAAATTCTACACAGTGACTTCCAGAAAATGGACATTTTTATGAGATTACCATTACCCTGATCCCAAAGCAAAGTCAAAGATAGTCAAAGATAGTACAAGAGAACAACAAACCAATATCCTCATGAAGATAGATGGCAGAATTGCTCAAAAAGTACTGACAAATTGATTCCAACAAACATAAAAAAGAAAAAAAAACACTTTATGAAAGCTGGATAGATCCTGGAAATGCAGGGCTGGTTCAATATTCAAAAACAGACAACATAATCCACCATATTAACAGACTAATGGAGAACACCACATGACTGTCCAAATCGATGCAAAAGAAACATCTGACAAAATTCAGTGTCCACTTATTAACACAAACATTCAGCAAACTAAGACTAAAAGGGACCCCCTCAACCCCTACCAAGGGCATTCACAAAAGCCTTCAGCTAAAATCATACTTAATGTTGAAAGATTGATTTTTTTCCTCCAAAGATCAAAAATAAGGCAAGGATGTCCACTTTTATCTCTTTTATTCATTTTCCTACTGGAAGTTCTTGCCAGTGCAATTAGTGAGGAAAAAAATGGCATATGGACTGGAAAAGAAGAAGAAAACTATTCCTATTAACAAAATATATTATCCATACATAAAATCCAAAGGGATCCACGAAAAAGCCCCTAGAAATACTCAGTTGTAGGATACAAGGTGAACACACAAAAGTCAATCATATTTCTGTATAATAGAAATGAACAATGGAAATGGGCATTTTTGAAAATTCACAATACCTTTAACAAATTATTTTGAAATACTTACAAAGAAATTTACCAAACCATGCGAAGGATCTTGATATTACCATACGTTGATGAAAGAAATCAAAGAAGAAATAAATAGACTAACTATGTACACTGATTGGGAAACACACATTTAAGATATCAATTCTCCCCAGATTGATCTACAGATTTAACTCCATTCCCATCAAAACCCCGTCAAGTGTTTTTGTAGATACAGATAAACTTGACTCTGAAGTTATATAGAAGGGCAAAGAAACAGGGCACCCGGGTGGCTCAGTCCATTAAGTGTCTGCCAGACACGGGGTCCTAGGATTGAGCCCTGCATTGGGCTCACCTGCCCAGCGTCTGGCTCCCCACTGAGTGGGAGCCTGCTTCTCCCTTTCCTCCCCTCCTGGGCTCTCTCTTGTGCTCTCTCTCATAAATAAATAAAATCTTAAAAAAAAAAAAGGCAAAGGAACTAGTATAGCCAAATTTTTTTTGAAAAGAACAAAGTCAGAGGACTCACAGTATTTGATTTTAAAACTTAATATAGAACTATAGTAATCAAAGAAGGTGAAAGGATATATAAATCACTGCAACATAAAATACATAAATTAATTCACACAACTGATTTTTGGCAAAGGTGCCAAGGTAACTCAATGCAGAAAGGAAAGCCTTCAACAAATGTTGTTGAAAGAATTAGGTATCTACATGAAAAAAAAAATGTACCTGTACCTAATCCTCACACCTATTTTAAAAAATTAATGAAAAATAGATTATACAAACACACACACACACACACACACATATATATATATAAATGTAAAATGCAAATCTGTAAAACTTTTTGAAGAAAACATAGAAGATACTTGTGACATGGATTTAGGCAAAGAGTACTTAATACGTCACCAAAAATCTGAGCCATAAAATAAAATAAAAAATTCTAAATCAGACTTCATCAAAATTGAAAATGTTTGTTTTATGAAAAAAAACCTCTTAACAGATGAGTAGATAAGCTACACAATGGAAGAAAATATTTGCAAATCATATATTTGATAAAGGACTTGTATCCAGAATATGTAAAGAACCCTCAAAACTTAACAGAAATAAAATAATCCCATAAAAATGAATTTAAGATTTGAACAGAAAATTCACCAAAAAGAATAGAAGGATGGCAAACAAGCCCATGAAAAGAGCCTCACCATCATTAACCATTAGGAAAATACATGTTACCACCATAATGATAGGGAGACATCTGGTTTGGGCTTCAGTGTGTAAAGAGCTTGCAAATCATTGTTGTCTCTACAATAAGAACTGGACAAATGAAAAGCAATGACTTTTCCTGGACCCCTCAGAAAACTGGCATTGCAGGACAAACCACCGCCTGGAAATCTGAAAAGACAGGTGAATCTAGAAAGTCACACTGTGATCTGCTCACCTGGATAAGCTACTGAGGCTACACACTGCTAGAACACCTAACTGGTAATTTTGACAAATTACAAGAGGCAGAGTATGGACCAGTTTGAAAGTGAGAAACTCTTGGGGGCCCAATCTTAGGAGGACTCCCACACTTTCATGGACATTACCTCTAGAACCCTTGCCAGCTTCTCACAATGAAGGTCCAAGGAAGATTCCCTTTTGGCATTAGCAGGGAGAGGAAGACTAAGCCTTGTGAAATATACCAGAGCCTTTTCCATAAAACAGGCCTACTTTCCAGGGGGAAAGCTTTTATTGGAGCCCTGTCTCATGACCATAAAAAAGGATAGTCCTCTCAATCTATCCCCTGTAGCCTGCCTGTCTTACCTAAGATATGGGGGAAGGGAAACCCACAGAAGAAGAAACACCTGTCAAGGTCACAGGGCAGGGAAACATGTATGCTAAAAGACTTGATATAATTGGAAGATTATGAAAAACTCCCCCTCATCCATACCTTACCACTACACTGACAGGGTTCCAGGATACTAACAGTAGAAAACAGATAAAAGAGCTGCACAACACAGACTCTTTGGGGAGGAGTCCTTAGGGAGGCCCAAAGTTAAGAGAGAAGACAGTAACAAGGACAATAGAGGAATCTGAAGCCTCTGATACCTACAACCACAGCCATAAAACAAAGCCTGAGGTACCCTTATTAACATCAATCCTCATTGTAGAGGACAATTTACCTCAGTTCCCATTACCCAATACATTATGTATGGATTTCAAATTTACAAGGCATCATAAAAGAGAAGAAAAATACAGTCTTCCATTGTGTGTGTGTGTGTGTGTGTGTACCACATTTTCTTTATCCATTCATCAGTCGATGGACATGTGGGCTCTTTCCATAATTTGGCTATCGTTGATAATGCTGCTATAAACATCAGGGTGTATGTACTCCTTTGAATTAGTATTTTTGTATCCTTTGGGTAATACCTAGGACTGCAATTGCTGGATCTAGAGTAGTTCTGTTTTTAACTTTTTAAGGAATGTCCATACTATTTCTCAGAGTGGCTGCACCAGTTTGCATTCCTACCAAGAGTGCAAGGGGGTTCTCCTTTCTCCTCTTCCTCACCAAACCTGTGTTGTTAATTTTAGCCATTCTGACAGGTATGAGGTGATATCTCATTGTAGTTTTGATTTGTATTTACCTGATGATGAGTGATGTTGAGCATCTTTTCACAGATCTTTTGGCCATCTGTATGTCTTTGGAAAAATACCTATTCATGTTTTCTGCCCATTTTTTAACTGGACTATTTATTTTTTGGGTGTTGAGTTTTACAAGTATCCAATAGATTTTGGATACTAACCCTTTACCAGATATGCCATTTGCAAATATCTTCTCCCATTCTGTAAGTTGCTTTTTAGTTTTGTTCATTGTTTTCTTCACTGTACAGATGCTTTTTATTTTTGCTTTTGTTTCCCTTGCCTCAGGACAAATATCTAATAAGAAGTTGTTGTGGCTAATGTGAAAGAGGTTACTGCCTGTGTTCTCCTCTAGGATTTTAATAGTTTCCTGTCTTACATTTTGGTCTTTAATCCACTTTGAATTCATTTTTGTGTATGATGTGAGGAATATTACTAAGCCATCAAAAAGAATGAAATCTCGCCATTTGCAACAACGTAGATGGAGCTAGACAGTATTATGCTAAGCGAAGTCAGTCAGAGAAAGACCAATACCAAATGATTTCACTCATATGTGAAATTTAAGAAACAAAACAAATGAATATACAGGGGGAAAAAAGAGAGGAAAACCAAGAAACAAACTCTTAACTATAGAGAACAAACTGATGGTTACTGGAGGGGAAGTGGGTGGGGGATGGGTTAAATAGGTGATGGGTATTAAGGAGGGCACTTGTTGGCATGAGCACCTGTGTTATATGTGAAGAATCACTAAATTGTAGTGTAACTATTATTACACTGTATGTAAACTAGTTGGAATTTAAATAAAAACTTGGGAAAAGAAGGATATAGAGAGGCAAACCTAGAAGCAGACTCTCAACTATAGAGAAGAAATGATGGTTACGGGGGGGGGGGGGGGACGGTTTAAAAAAAATGAAAAACAGAAAAACAATAGAGAAAATTTTTAAAAACCAAAGCTGGTTCTTTGCACAGACCTTAAAAATTTGTAAAACTGTGCCAGACTTACCAAGAAAAAAAGATATTGGGCACAGTGTAACAATATCAGAAATGAAAGAGATTTCTTCCCTCCTGACTTCATGAACATGAAAAAAATAATAAAGAATGACAATGAACAACTTTATACCCACAAATGTGAATATTTTAAAGAAATGAACCAATTCCTTTAAAGACACAACTACCAAAATGCATGCAAAAACAAGTAGATAACTAAACGAGTCTGTATTTATAAAGAAATTGAATCAATAATTAATAGCCTTCCAAAATAATCACCGGACCCAGATGGCTCCACTAGTGAATTTTACCAAACTTTTAAGAAAGAAATTATACTAATTCTTTACAATCTCTTCCAGAGGCTAGAAGCAGAGGGAGCACTTCCTAACCCATTCTATGAGTCCAGCATTACCCTAATTTCAAAACGAGATACAGATTTTACAAGAAAGGAAAACTACAAACCAGTATCTATCATGAACATAGACATAAAAATCTTCAGTAACAAAACAGCAAATTGAATCCAGCACTGCAAGGCACCTGGGTGGTTCGATCGGTTAAGTATCTACTTTCAGCTCGGGTCATGATCCCGGGGTCCTGGGATCGAGTCCTGTACAGGGAATCCCTGCTCAGTGGGGAGTCTGCTTCTCCCCTTCCCTCTGCCCCTCTCCCTGCTCATGCTCTTTCTCACTCTTGTTCTCAAATAAATGAATCCAGCACTGTATAAAAACAATTATACACCCCAACCAAGTGGGATTTATCCCAGGTATGCAAGACTGACTCAACATTCAAACATCAAACAAGTAACCCATCACATCAATAAGCTAAATAAGAAATATCATGTGATCATATAAATAGATGCAGAAAAAGCATCTGACAAAATTCAACACCCATTCATTTAAAAAAAAAAAAGTTTTCAACTAGAAATAGAAACTTCCTTGATTTGATAAAGAATATGCACAAAAAAACCTAGAGTTAACATCATACTTAATGGTGAGAAACTGGATGCTCCCCCCTAAAATCAGGCCCAGAGCAAGGATATTCTCTTTTATCACTCCTATTCCACATTATACTGGAAGTCCTGGCTAGTTCAAGAGGACAAGAAAAGACAATCAAATCTACACAGATTGAAAAAGAAGAAATAAAACTGTCTCTATTAGTAGATTACAATATTCGATGTAGAAAATCCCAAAGAATCCTCAAAAATACTCCTGGTGCAAGAATAGCATGGTTACAAGACATAAGGTTAATATACAAGAGTCAACTGCTTTCCTTTATTCCAGCAATAAACAATTAAAGTTAGAAATTAAACAATTTCATTTACAATAACTCCAAAAAATACTTACATATAACTCAAAATATGTATAGAACTTTTATACAGAAAACCATAAAACATTGCTGAAAAATTTAAAGAAGATCTAAATAAATGGATAGATATTTTATATCCATGGATTGGAGGACTCAATCTTGTTAAGATGTAAATTCTTCCAAACTTGATCTACAGATCAATGGAATCCCAATTAAAATCCAAACAAGCTATTTTGCAGATATCTACAAATTGATTCTAAAGTTTATATGAAAAAGAAAAAAGAGCTAGAATAGCCAACATAATACAGAAGAATGACACTACCCAACTTCAAGACTTACTATAAAACTATAGTGATCAAGACAGTCTGATATTATTGGTCAAAGAATAAACATATGCATCAGTGCAAATAAATATAGTCAGCTAATCTCTGACAAAGGAGCAAAGGTAATTCAGTGGGGAAAGAATAGTTTTCTCAAGAAATGATGCTGAAGCAACTGAACATCCACATGCAAAACAAAAAAAGAATCTTTTGGGGGCGCCTGGGTGGCTCAGTTGGTTAAGCGACTGCCTTCGGCTCAGGTCATGATCCTGGAGTCCTGGGATCGAGTCCCGCTTCGGGCTCCCTGCTCGGCAGGGAGTCTGCTTCTTCCTCTGACCCTCCCCCCTCTCATGTGCTCTCTCTCATTCTCTCTCTCAAATAAATAAATAAAATCTTTAAAAAAAAGAAAGGATCTTTTTTTTTTTTAAAGATTTTATTTATTTGACAGAGAGACGCAGCAAGAGAGGGAAAACAAGCAAGGGGAGTGGGAGAGGGAGAGGCAGGCTTCCCGATCCATGTGGGACTCGATCCCAGGACCCTGGGGCCATGACCTGAGCCACCCAGGCACCCCCCCAAAAAGAATCTTGACATAGACCTTATACCCTCACAAAAATTAAGTAAAAATGGATCATACACCTAAATGTAAAATGTAAAACTGTAAAACTATAAAACTTGAAGAAGAAAACATACTTAAATCTATGTGACCTTGGATTTGGTGATTTTTTGATATAATACCAGAAGTATGATTCTTGAAAGAAAAAATGCTAAGTTAGACTTTTATTAAAATTAAAAACTTCTACTCTGCAAAAGACACTGTTAAGAGAATGAAAAACAAGCCTCACACTGGCAGAAAATATTTGCAAAACACATATCTTATAAAGTACTTTTATCCAAAATATACAAAGAACTCTTAAAACTCAATAATAAGAAAATTAAAAAACCCAAATTAAAAATCGGCAAAGGATGTGAACAGATTCCTCATCAAAGAAGATATACACCTAGCAGATAAGCATATGAAAGTATGCTCAACATCATTTTTACTAGGGAATTGAAAATTAAAATGACAATGACATATGTCTCCGCAACTATGAAAATGCCATATATGTATATATATTTGCTGTGTAAATTATACACATACATATATATCCAATATCATATCGTATCATATCATATCATATCATATCATATCATATCAAGGATGCAGGAAGGTGAGACTCATACATTGCTAGTGGTTATGAAAATGGTGTACACACTCTGGAAAACTGTAGGATTCCTATAATGTTAAATAAGTTTTCCATTGACACTCCAAGGTATTTACCCAACTAATTTGAAAACTTTTGTGCATACAAAACTCTGCGTACAACTGTTTGAAGACTATCTATTCACAATCGCCAAAAACTGGAAATCGCCCAAATATCCTTCAATGGTTGAATAAACAAAATTTGGTACAAAGAATGGGATAGCATCCAAAAATAAAAAGAACTATTGATACACACAACAACATGGGTGAATCTCAAAAGCATAATGGTGAATGAATAAAGTCAGACTCAAAATGTTGCATATGGCATAATTCCATGTACATAACATTCTCAAAAAGGCAAAACTACAGCGATGTAGGCAAAACTATGTCAACGGTTGTGTATTCGAGTTTGGGGAGGGTGTGGCTATAAAAGGACAAGACAGAATTCTTCGGGTGATGTATCCTAATTGTGTTGGTGGCTACAAGAATCCAAACAAATTTTTAAGCCCCTCCCTCCCCCAAAAGTTAATTTTACTGTATATCAATTCAAAAAGTCAAATAAAGTACTAAACAATTACTAAACATATATGTAATGTTCAAAACTAAGCAAAAAGTCCTAAACTAAGTAAAATAACAGTTGTCAAAAAAGGCATGAGGATGGTATTAACTAACCTGTAACATAACGCATTATTTGGAAGGAAGGGCGTGGTTACACCGAGAAGGAGATGTGAGAGTGAACAGAAAGCAGTGGACAGGCCTTGGTATCGGCGAAGGAACCATTGGAAGTGGTGGCATGAAGAAGTATTAAGAGGAAGGCAAGAAATGGGGAAAGGTCAGAACACCGGTTTAGGAAGCAGAAGGAGCAACTCTGCATCAAAGTGACGCATTGGCCAAGCAGGGTTTGGAAATGGAGCCGAGACGGGATGGGTGAGAGAAAAGTTTGGGAAGATGAGCAGGGGGAAGAAATGAGAAAGGTGGACGCACACAGGGCAAGGGTGGAGAAAGCAAAGGCAGGCTATTTAAGCAGCTTCTCCTGCAGTCCCCGAGGCAGTGCCAAGGGGCACCACGAAGAGCGAGCACTCCTGCGCGGGGGAAGAGTACATTCTTCCCCGAGGCCCGGCCCGCGGCACGGGTCATAGCCGCGGGCACGCGCGCTCCGAGGCCGGCCCCGGCGGGGCGGGGGCGGGGCGCGGCGCGCGGCGCGCGCTCGTTCACGAGAGGCGGGGGCGGGGCGCGGCTGCGGCCGGTGACGTCAGGGCAGGGTGCGCGCCGGGCGGCTGCGGGCGGAGCCGGGAGGCGGGCGCTGCGCGCGGCCGCAGGCGGAGCGGAGGGGCGCGAGGGGCGGAGCAGAGCGCGGGAGGAGGCGGGGGAGGAGAGGCCCCCGGGACCGCGAGCGGCAGCTGGGGAGGGGGCAGCGGAGCCGGAGCGCGAGCTAAACAGCTGATCTGATTTTCCTTTAAAGCGAGAGAAAATGGAAGTCGGGTAGCGGCGACTGCGGCGCTGCAGACTGGCCGAGCGGAGCGGCGCGGCGCGGCAGGTGAGACGGCGCTGGCCGCGGTGCTGCTGGCGGCCGCGGGGCCGGGGCCGCGGACCAGGCAGGTGCGCTGTTGGAGCGCGGGCGCGGGGTCCCTCCGCGCTTCGCGGATAGGCAGGTGGGCGCAGAGGCCGGGCGACCCTGGGGCCAAGGCGCGAAGGCACGGGGGGGGGGGGGGGGGGGGGGGGGGGGTCGCGGGCCCCGCGCAGGGCTCGCGGCGCGCTGCATTGCGGGCTCCGCTCTGGACCCCGCGGGCGCCGCGGGCGCCGGCTCCGGCCCGGCGCGCGTCTTCCAGGCAGGGCGCGGCGTTCCGGCTGGGTTCGGGCCGGCGTCTCCTCCGGGCCCCTTAGCTGTCTGCACTGGAACGTGATGACAGGCGTGGGAGGACCGGCCCCCCAGTCCGTGTGGGCGCGCCGGGGGTCCCGCGGCGGCGGCAGACTCCCGGGCACGGCGGGGCCCGGGAGCAGCGCGTGAGGCCGCTAGCCGGGTGCCCGGGCTGTGGCTGCGTGGGCCACTGTGGCCGAGCGCACAGCTCGCTCGCTTGCTCCGCTGGGTCTGGCTGGTCAGCAGGGGAACCGTTAATGCAATTTGGCTGTGAACCCGGAGGCCTTCCCTGGTATCTTCTCACTGGAGGGGAAAAAATTGCATCTGCTGTGCTTTAAGTGCTCCTTTAAATTTGAGAGATGTCAGTGATGTCATCATTAACAAAAACTTTCCTTCATTGGACACAACCGCTCAAGTGTACCCTCCTCCCGGTGCAGCTATTGCAGCCCTTTGAGAATCTTTGTAATAAAATGGATTTGCCTTTGCTTTCTAAACTCAACAGCATTACACAAGTGAAAACGGTTTTTATTTTTATTTACTGGTTTGAGAACCAGTAGATTTGGGAGTAGCTGAAAGGAAACTTGTTAGATCCCAGCGGATCTGGGAATCGCTTCATCCACACCACAAGGATCCAGGGGAAAGTGTCATGCATGACACTTACATGCTTGTTGCCTTGCTTTATCTTTATAAATGAAAGTGAGTTGTGAGATAAAAATTTTTTTTAGAAGATACTATATTTGATGTGGCACATGGTGTGTCCAGGAAAAGGTGGACAGTGTGGCCTAAATTTTTACAGGCCTTGATCGCTTCAGGAAAATCAGCACCCCCCACCCCCTCCAGGATGGGTCTGGGAGCAGCCTGCCCTAGGGAACTGAGTGGCAGCTTCTGTAGGGCCCTCCCTGCCTTTCATTTTCTTACTATAGCAGCTGGTGTGTCCCACCATCCTCTAGGCCAATTCAACACCCAGGGAGAGTGGAGAGAGTGCAGAGGCTGGAGACCTACCTGCACAGCACATCAAGTCCTGCAGGAATTTCCCCCCCTAACTGCAAGCGGCAAGCCATCATTATTGTGTGTGTGAGTGTTCCATTAGTACTGATTATTATGGGAACAAAAGTAAGCAAGTTCCCAAGACAGTCTGAATATCTACTTAAGCCTATCATATCGAAAGGATATTCAATAAGGGACAAAAGTATTGACATTTTTGTATTTAATAATTAATGACCACCCCTAATTGCTTAAAATAAGCATGCTTAAATTATTAGTGTGATCGTACTGGGTCTGTAAGGAAGTTAATACCATATGTCATGTTAAAGTTTGAGTCTGGTCAAGAATGTGAAGCTTTGAAACCCTGGAGTGGAGCGACGAAAACGGGGAAGCAGTGGTTTACTTTAGGGTGACGTTCAGGGTGGCAATGGATGGAACCCATTGCTTCATGGAATCTTGCCAGGTGTGGGTCTCAGCCTGGATCTGGTATGGCAGGCGTCTCCATAGGAAGTAAGTGCTGGGGCCCTCAGCCCTGGTGGAGGCCAGCAGTGGAGTTGTCAAGAAGCTGAATGGTCTGTTCTCGCCTTGTAGAGAAGGGGAGATGCACCTCCCACTGAAGCAAGCAGTGTGTTCACAGCCCCACACCTCTTGCAGTTGCCAAATATATTCACAACGGCGACTGGATGAGACAGGAAGCCTGGTAGCAGAATTTTCTCCGACTTCTTGGTGACATTGGTCCTACTGCATGTAGTTGCGTTAGAACTTGAGCTCTTAAGTCATGGCTGAGATTTTTCTATAATTGAAGTATTCCCAGTACTATGGTGAAATAGTATGAAAATTGTTTCTTTCAGGCTCCGGGCTGTGAACTCTTCAGAAATTGAGACTGTGAAACCACTCTGGCCACATATCCATTTTTTTTTAACCTGCAGACCTGTGAAAATATTCATTGTAATTTTTTTTTTTTAATTTAACTCACTGCAGTACTTGTAAAAATAGAAATGTGTTTCCACTAAATCTTTAGGTATTCGTCATTTATTGCTTAAAACATTTCAAAAACAAGAACTTTAAAGACTCTTCATCCCATTTGTATGCTTAGAGTATCATGTCTTCCGTTTCTAAGAAGTCAAAATTGTCTTGATTTTCTTTTTGTTCCCTTTGGATCTTAAGGTCATTTACTTGTGTCTTAGGCCCAGAGACTAAAGGCTGAGTCAGCTCCTGCAGGGCCAGCAGGGGGCGTGCTAAACGCAGGTTGGCGGTCCACTTTACCTGAGCCACCTTGGGAGAGGATCTGGGATGACCAAGTTGGTAGAGGGTGGGGGGGCGGTGTGCACGCACGTGAGTGTGTGTGCACGCACGTGAGTGTGTGCTTTGTGCACCGCACCTCTGTGTGCCTGTCACCCAAGGGGTGGAAACTGAAGGAAGGATGGGCAAATTACTTGAATTGCCAGAAGTTGTGGCTTCCAGAGAACTCTGGCCTCCCTCAAAGAGGCATTGAGATTGCTCTCACTTGAAGGGCTCCTTGTCTTTGGAAAGTGGCTGTTGGTTCTAATCTGAAGACTCCATGCCTTCTCAAATTGCAGAAGGGAGAGTGTGGGCTTGGGGGGGGGGGCGGAGCTGCTGGCCTCATGGAACTGCTGGTCCTGGTGAGGACATGACTGCCACCCAGGACAGCCAGGGGAAATGCCGCCAACCTCCTGTCAAGTTTCTTTTTTTTTTTTTTAAAGATTTTATTTATTTATTTGAGAGAGAGAGAATGAGAGACAGAGAGCATGAGAGGGAGGAGGGTCAGAGGGAGAAGCAGACTCCCTGCCGAGCAGGGAGCCCGATGCGGGACTCGATCCTGGGACTCCAGGATCATGACCTGAGCCGAAGGCAGTCGCTTAACCAACTGAGCCACCCAGGCGCCCCTGTCAAGTTTCTTCTTGGGTTTGATTCCTGTTGACTTAAAACCCGGGACTCTGTGTGGCACCTCCCACAAGATTTATTTCCCTGCCTTGCCAGGGTTATTGGCCTCGGGGTTTCTCTGATGGAATGAAGGAAATGTTTATTCACAGTACATTTCTTTTCCCGTAGAAAATGAAAACAGGAGAAAAGAGGCAACTGTGCTTTTTGCTTAAATGTGCTTAATCTGACTCTAAGTGTATGCAGGTTGCTCATCACTAAGTTCCCTATGAGGTTTCTCCTTGCAGGAACTGAGCTCCTGAATGGAGGGTCATCTTGCTCAGTTGGGATGGGTGGATGGCGTCGATGATCATTGCGGTGTCTAGAGTGGTACTGAGCACCAGATACTCCTCCCTCTTCCCCAGGTCCCTCATGGCGCCCACACGCAAAAGGGACACATAATACCTTAGAAGGGAATAGATTTTCTACTAGAGAACTCTCTAAATGCCATGGCTGGGTATTTCTTGATACTTCTTTTTCCATCAAAAATGTATGTAAAACCAAATTATTGATTTCAAAGGGGCAAATAGGAATAATTTTTCAGCTTTGTGCTGAACCACACTCTTCACTTGGAGCACTCTAAGTGGCTACAGGGGGAATGTGCCACTAGATAAAATAACAGGTGGCACCTCATCCTCATAGAGGATGTCCATCCCTGAGGATGACCACAATGCATCCAATTCAAAGAGAGCCCTGAGACCCACAGGCATTTAAGTGGAAATAAAACATGCTAGTTCCTATTAGTAATCTAATTTGAAAATATTTTACCCTTGAAAGTTGGAGGTAGAGTTTTATTTGCCCTTGGTTATACTGCCGTATCCCAAATAGTCTATATGTCAACCCAAGAATAAGATGGCCTTCACACAGATGAGACAGCAGGTAATGTAGGAGTCACTTTCGCCGCACTCGGGGACAGATTCTTTATCGTTCATAGTAACAGACTGGAGAAGTGGGTTGAGATAATAAGTTTTTAAATTCTGAAATGAGAGATGGGCTGGACGCCGCCTTACTACCGGCCTGTGTTGTGGCGGTGTGTTTAGCTGGCTGGCTTGTGCATTATATCTCTTGACCAGGAACTGGGTGAAGACTCTACATTTCCACCTGCATCAGCCACAGCTCACCACCCTGGACAATGCATGGCGTGGTCAGGCTCTAAGCTTCTTGCGGGAAAAGGAGAGAGCTAGCTTCATATGTCTCCACGGCCTTGTCTAGTAAAATCGTTCTCTTCCATGAAACCCCAGCCCTTGCTATTACAGATTTGTGCTCTCCACCAACTCACATTCTGAGAAGTCAAATGCACATTGCTGCTGATGCAGATTCTAAAGGCATCTCTCTTGGTTTAAGCAGATAAGTCTAGAGTAAACTCATTTTCTAGGTTTGAAGGATTTTGAGTCTCCTTCCAGGGAATTATTTTCTATTTGAACTTAGTTTACTCTTAGATAGTTTTCCTTATAAATATAATGGAAATTTGATGTCTGAATGAATATGCATGAGTAGGGTGTTGTATTGACTTTTATGAAATATAAAATGAGAACTTTGAAATTAATTCCCTTTTCTGTTTGGTGTTTCATTCAGTTGTTTTATTAGATTACTGTGGAGTTTCACATGGCACTAAGGATTGGTGTGACTAAACCACCCACCCACCTGTTGGTGAGATTAGATTAAGTTTCTCAGTTCCTGAGACAAGAGCTTAGGAGTTCACCCCAAAGAAGGCAGATGTGTGGAGCTGAAGCAGATACCCCAGGTGCTATCCCAAGTGGAGCCTTGCGGATTCTGGGAAGACCTTGCTCTGCTGCCCTTGGGGCTGACACACCCGTGATTTACCCTAGTCATCTCTGTGCTTCCATTTTAGGAATTATCCATGACATGGGCCTCTCCTGCTTCTTAAAGTAAGCTCAGGGTTGGCCTGGCATGTCCTTGTCGTGCAAGAGACCACACAATGCACCATGTCCTGGGACATGAAGTGCCCCTTGTTCTGCAACCCACCCCCACCTGCAAGCTGAATTATACCCCTTTATCTTGGGGGTCCAAAGGCCATGGTGACAATCCATTTCCCCACAGTTCCTCTAGTGATGATTTGAAGTTTGGAAAAAAATGTGCATTACTGAAGTATGGGCAACACATTTGCAGTGTAATATTTCATGCCTTTAAAAAAGATCTTTCCAGGGGCACCTGGGTGTCTCAGTTGGTTAAGCATCCGACTTTTGATTTTGGCTCAGGTCATGATCTGAGATTGAGCCCTGCATCAGGCCCTGCGCTCAGTATGGAGTCTGAGCTCTCTCCCTCTCCCTCTGCCCCCCCCCCCCGAACTTGTGCGTGTGCGCACACACTCTCTCTCTCTAAAATAAATAAATAAATCTTTAAAAAAAAAAAGATCTTTCCACATCCAAGATATACATAGTTAACTTTTTTCTTTTTAAAATTTAAGAATTGGATTTTTTTGCCAGTCTTTTAAATAACATCATGCTATCTCTTAAAAGAATCACCACTAAGTGGTAAAAATAAATGGGACAAGTTGCCAACTCTGACTTGGATGGGGTGATGATCTGTGTGACCTTGGGCACAGTCCCAGGCAGCTGGGGGAGAATATCTGCTCCAGCCCTCGTACAGGGGGAGGAGCAGGTCGGCGTGTGTGCAGTGAGTTCTTAAATCCTAAGGAGCCATCAGTTGTTCCAATAAAAGGAATTGGAGATGGAGTATGTCTGTCTCACTCATCGCTAGCCTGGTTTCTTTCTCTTGATGGATTTATAGTTTGTACTTGTAACTCAAGGCATTGCTTGAATGAACTTGCTTTGTCTTGTTCTGTAGAGGAAGAAGGAAGCCTGGGTAAGAAGGATAGATGACTTCCTATGGCTTTAGTGATTCTTACAGTTTATCTAAAATTGTGAGCCAGCTCTGTTAAAAATACTAAAGGGAGGAGTACCTGGGGTGGCTCGGTGGGTTAAGCATCTGACTCTTGGTTTCAGCTCAGGTCGTGATCTCAGGGTTGTGGGATCAAGCTCTGTGTCTGGCTCAACACTCAGTGGGGACTCTGCTTGAAGATTCTCTCCCTCTGCCCCTCCCCCAGCTGGTGTACGTGCGCGTGCTTGTCCTCTCTCTCCTCTAAAATAAATCTTTAAAAAATACTAAAGGGAATTCCTCTAAATCCAAATAAATCACAAACTTCCCCCAAATTGGGCCGTGTCTCCTATACCTTGGATGCTGCTGAGCCCCCAGGGGCTCATCGGATGGTTACAGAGCACATTTTCTTACTCTTGGAGTTGATGAAAGATTGGTTGTTTGCATGAACAACTTGGGGATGGGGAGAGGAAAGAGAAAAGCATTCCAGAGGTGGAGTTGTGTCCATCAGTGTCAATGAGGGGCAGTGACTATGACTTACGATCCTGCCAGCGCGGTTGGGCCTGGCATTTACTCCTGACGGGAGTGTGTAGCCAGATCAGTGTCTACACCACTCTCCCCACCCTGAAAGCGCTCCCTTGTAGGACCTGCTGGCGTTCCCAGAACAAGTCTTTGGGCTCTGAGACCATGGAGTAGCCCTCATCATTGGCACTGGCAGTGGTGAAGGGTCTAGCCCAGAGGTCTCTGTGCCACCTCGGGGATGATGGAGGCCCATGTGGCAGGAAGTCGCTCCTTTGCAAGCCCTGGCACTTATTAGGCTGAGTGAAAGCTCAGTGGCTATTTAACTTGGCACCGTGGATGTACAATTATTGGTAGGCAGATTGAAAGGCCAAACTGAATCTCTTGGGTATCTGTGGCCTGGAAATGCAGGGATGGACTGCAGTTCACATACACATCCCTTGATTATTCTCTTTGCGAAGTCTGTCTTGTCTGAGGTGCTGATTGTGAACTAAGTCCTCAGGTCCACTTGGTTGGAAGTGGCCAGTTAACTGTGGGTTATCAGGTGTGGTGTGTGCTATCAGCCCGGGCATCTCCTCGGGGTCTTCTGCCTGCACTGGATGAGGTAGACAGGGTTTCCTTAGGTTTCTTCTGCCAAAATTGACTTATCCCTAGGGGGTTGGGGGAATGGGCAAAATGGGGTAAGGGGATTAAGAGGCACAAACTTCCACTTATAAAATAAATAAGTCATGGAGATGAAGAGCACAGCGTAGGGAATATAGTCAATAATATTGTAATAACATAATACGGTGGCAAATGGTGATTACACTTACCATGGTGAGCACTGAGTAATGTATAGAATTGTCAAATCGCTATGTTGTGCACCTGAAACTAATATAGCATTGTATGTCAACTATCCTTCAGTAATAAAAATAAAGATAAACTGATTTATCCTGTGAGCAGTCTGGCAGGGAGTGTATTCAGAAATGCATTATCACAAAGGGCATTTAAGGCTTCAGGACCCCGCTCGGGAGGGGTCAACATGGAGGAGAAATTTTGTGGTTTAACATTTGGGGTTCATTAGTAGAAGATTAGTATATAGTTGCATTTAAATTAGACTCCTTCCATCCCCACGGAGTGACTGGAGGGCCAGGCTACAAACATGGACATGAGTGAGTGTCTGTGTGTGGCCCGCCATCTGCCTTGGTGAAGGATGAGTCCCGCCTGCTGAGGAGAGAACTCCCAGCCCAGAGGTGGCCTCCTTCTTGCTTTAGCCTCCACTTTGGGCACATTCCCTAGGTCTAATTTCACATGTCAAGTGAAGAAATCTAGCTGCCTGATCTCTGATATCCCATTAATTCCATGATTCTGTGCAAAATAATTCCTATTTCTAAGTGCTGACTAATCAGGGCAAAGAAAACACAACTCATTGCTGAGAGAGAACAAACAGGTAGGAAAATTCAGATGTCTCTTCGAAATATGTGTATCCATTTCTCAGGTGGAGGACAATACGGAGCATTTTAACAAGTATGCGTACTTAGAAATGATTTGTGTGGCCAGCATTCCTCCTTCTGACCAGTAAACTCGTGGAAGACATCTCTGAGGTACCTTGTTCAGAAGAGGCTCTCAACTTGTGTTTGTTAAATGCATTTGAGAGTCCTGTGGGAATTAAAATTAGACATTTAACTATTCTTTCCAGAATTGTTTAGCTCCCATGAGTTCAAAAGCATTGAGAATGTGGCTCATGTAAAACTTGAAACATTTCCCAAACTGAGCCCCCAGTTTGCTAGCATGCAAATTAAACCAAGCCCAGATTATTTACTGATTGACTGTCATGGGACTTGCTTGTCATTCAGCAGAGGGTACATTCTGAGAGGAGTTATAGTTTCATATTTTCCATTATATTTTTTAAAGATTTTATTTATTTATTTGAGAGACAGGGAGAAAGCGGAAGCAGGAGTGGGGGTTGGGGCAGAGGGACAAGCAGACTCCCTGCTGAGCGCAGAGCCTACCAGGGGCTCCATCCCAGGACCCCAAGATTATGATGACCTGAGCTGAAGTCAGACGCTTAACCAACTGAGCCACCCAGGCGCTCCTTTCCATTATATATATTGCATATACTCTATGCAGTCTTAGGGAATATTAGGTATATCTGTTTGATAAGACAAATTATTATACTCTAGAGGTTTTTAAAAAAAGATTTATTTATTTGTCAGCGAGAGAGAGCGAGCACAAGCAGGGGGAGCGGCAGAGGGAGAAGCAGGCTCCCTGCTGAGCAAGGAGCCCAATGCGGGATTCGATCCCAGGACCCTGGGATCATGACCTGAGCTGAAGGCAGACGCTTAACTGACTGAGCCACCCAGGCGTCCCACTCTATAGAGTTTTAAAAAAATATCCTCCCAATCTTGCTTTCCCCTCTCTGGGTTGCAGAGGAGCAGAGGAAAACGAAGTGTTCTTTGCTATCCGTGCCTCAGAGCAAGGGGCTAACTCTTCCTTTGGGCCTCGCTCCACTCCCTGCAGACTGGGGCCAGCGACTGCGCTGTCCACGCCAGTCCCCTGCCCTCTTGCTGCCTGTCTCTGCCTCTCTGATGAGCTCATCTCCCTGCTCTAAAGGGTCCCCATGGGGCTGTGGGGCCCCCTGGACCTCAACCGTCTGCCACTGAGCGAGATTCCTTATCACCTGCCTTAATGTTCTTTCAGTTCGGCAGGAGAGTGGGATCGACCTGACTTGTGGTAACACAGCTGTGCCACTGTGATGTACAGGTCTGTCCCCAAGGTATTGAGTGGGAAACGACACTTTTGGATAAAGCTCTGCGAGGAAATTTTTCTTTCAAGTAATTCGCCCTTTCTGTCATTGTCCCCTTTCAGTGTTCTTTCTCCAGCAGAAGTGGCCCAAGAAGGAACTGAACCACTGTATCCATGATGATAAAGTGAGGGCTCACAGATAAATGCTGCTTGAAAAGCCCTTTATCAGAATGAGAAGTCCGTGGTCCTTCCTCCTTGTCTCATAGGGTGCACTTGCCCTGGGCTCAGGAGGCCAGGTGTGGTACCCTGGGGGGAATGAAGGGTGGCATTACCAAGAAAAGGAATGCAACCTCGTGTTCTCTGTGTACAGGAGTGCCAGGCTACCAGACAGGGGCAAGTCAAGTGTTTAAGGAGCAGTGGAGAAGTCCAGAATCTGGTCCACCCCCCCCCTCAGCCCCCAAAGTGTGTGCTCTTCATGTCCCACTCTTCCTAACAGGCAGGAGGAGGGGCGGGCACAGTTTCTGATCAGGAAAGCCTGTCGGCTGTCTGCTCCCCAGGGTGATGGGACGACCTGTCTCCATTCACAGGGCTGCCAAGCCTGCAGCAGGGCAGACCCCCAGGTTCCTGATGGCCCTACCCGTCAGTTCTTCACGTGGCCCAAGGAGCAGGCAGTGGCCTTTTACCCTGGATTCCTGGTGGCATTCCATGACCAGCGGAAAAGGACATGAGACAGCGCCTCTGGAATGGACATCTGGCTGCCCCAAGGGAACTCCTCCAAGGGCCTGGGGTGCTGGCCTGGGCTGAGCACGGGTGACAGAAGGAAGACTGGGATACTGCACCATCTTTGGGCAGCTACCAGGGTGGTGGGGAGGCCACACACGAAGGCACCACATGGGGAGAGCATGGGCAGGGGCCTCAGGGCTCCACGGCCCAGGCATGTTAGGGGAGCCAGGGCCCTTCAAACCCCAGCTTTAGTTTCTTCATCTGCACATGAGGCTGTACTCTGTAAATTGTGTATGACTGTTCAAATATAAGAAGCATTTCTTTAATGTTGGCATTGTCACCACGTGACTCCCAGTGGCTCATAGAGAATGTCCCACAGATGTTTGCTGCTGGCGCAGCTAGACTTGTGGGCTGAAAGCAGGCTGCAGGTCATTTCTGGGGGACCGCGTGGGCATGAGGCTGCCACTCCTTTGGGACCATCCCATATCTTCCCCATGGATTACTGTTTTCCCAAATCCCTGGGCCGGTGAGACTTGAGGAGTCTATTTTTGACCCCTCTGCTTACCCTGAGTATTTCTAGGAACTGGGCCCAGGCCAGCCCCATGAGTGTCTGTTGAATGGACCCCCATACTCAGGGCACTGAGCAGAGTGGGTCCATGTCAGCCCCTGCCCTGATGGTCCAGTGGCCTTGCACTTGCTCTCTCCAGATAGTTCTGTGGGATCCTGCATCCCCAGCATGCTTTGCTTTCCAGAGTGTCCACAGGGGAGGATGTAGATTTAAGTGTCCACAGAGGAGCATCTGAGTTCCCAGGCTAGTAAGACAGCTCCAGCCCGGGGGACCCCTGGGGGCTGGAGTCTAGGAGAGGCTCTGCTTGGGCCTGGACGCAGTGGGTTCTATTTTTGTTGGTGCTACCTCTCCTGCACTGAGTCCCTGGCTGAGTCCAACCCTGCCCAGCCTCAGGGTCCCCACAGTTGACCCTTGCCTCACAGGTGACATCAGGTCCGGGGGACCTGTTGGCTTCCTTTGGCTTCTCTCCCAGCCCCTCTTTAGTCAAGACTGAGCTCAAGCCATCTGGGCATTAATTCCTTCCCAGTGGGGTTGGGGGAAAGTCCTGTCCTGTTGCTGGGAATCTCGGGAACCTTGCCGAGGGTCCTTACTACTCTGAGCCTCTGTTTCCTCATCCTAGAATGACAGTGAGAGGGGACACCTCACAGGGATGTTGCAAGGACTACAGAGGCCAGTTGTCAGGTGCCTCTGGGGAAGGGAGGGGCTCGTCCAGGAGCTCCAGAGGGGTCTTGCAACCACCTTCATGAGCTCACAGGTGGCTCTAGGCAGAAAATAGCCTCCGAAGCCAGAGAGGGCAATCTGGACCCTTCCTTCGGGCATCCACCAGAATTCACTTGTGTGCTTTCCTATGAGGGAGTGCACCAAAGGATCGTTCAAACCTCTGTTCAGTGTACATCATTGACATTAATTTTTAAACAGACTATTGATGAATTTAATTAATGTGTCAGGGGAGGGAGAGTTGAGAAGTTGGCCCTGAGTGAACTCCACTTTGTTCTTGGTGTTTTGAGTATAACCATCTGTTTTATTTATTTATTTATTTTTAAAGATTATTTATTTGAGAGAGAGCGAGCGAGCTAGAGAGAGCACGAGCGGGGGCAGGGGCAGAGGAAGAGGGAGAAGCAGGCTCCCTGCTGAGCACAGAGCCCACCCCACCATGGGCTAGATCCAGAGACACCAGGATCATGACCTGAGCCAAAGGCCAATCAATGCTTAACCCACTGAGCCACCCAGGCGCCCCATTATAACCATCCATTTTGGGGAAACTTTTTGTAAAACATGTTCCTTAAGAAGTACTGAAATATAGAAAGATAAAACCAATGCAGAACTTCCGCAGTCCTGCCCCCAGCGTCACCATGCTTCCTGTGCTTACAGAAAGGTGGAAGCCTGGATATTATGTGTAAAAATAGACCATACTATTTTTTGCTCTTTTCTTTTCCCTTTGCCTATTCAATCTTTTTTTTTTTTTTTATGAAAAAGCTAGTATTTGTACAAGTTAAAAGAATTCAAACGAATATATAGTACAATGTGTTATTTTCAGATCCCAGACCCTAATCTCTCTTTTAGGAGGCACTACTATTAATTACTCCTGTGTATCCTTCTAGAAATATTCTGTGAATGTCTAAGTATGTGAACATCTTTTTTTTGTTTGTTTCATGTTTAAACACATGGGAGCGTGCAGTACCCATTGTTCTCTGTTCTCTTTTTTCTCACTTGGTCATATAGGAGATTATTACATTTTTAGTCTGTAGTATATGCTATTTTAAAAAGCACTCATTTAATTTTAAAAAAATTTTTTATTTACATTCAAACTTAGCATACACTGTATTATTAGTTTCAGAGGTAGAGTTCAGTAATTCATCAGTTGCGTATAACGCCCAGTGTTCATCACATCACGTGCCCTCCTTAAGGCCCATCACCCCTTCCCCCCCAACCCCCTTCCCTCCAGCAACCCTTAAGAGTCTCTTATGGTTTGCTTCCTCTCTGTTTTCAACTTATTTTATTTTTCCTTCACTTCCCCTGTGTTCATCAGCTTTGTTTCTTAAATTCCACATATAAGTAAAATCATAAGCACTCATTTAAATTTTATTTTTATTTAATAATGAAGGATTTACTGAATTTAAGCCAAATATCTTATTTCTTGGAGTGTGAAAGTTCCTAAAACATCTCTTTCCTGGTTTTGGGAAGGTCAGCCTGTGGTTACCAGCACAGACCCAGATTTCTCAGTGGCCCTCTCGGGTGGTGGTTCCTGTAGAAGGGCCTAGCCTCTGTCCCCTGGGCATATACCATGTGGGTGAGCGGGGTGCCCAGGAGGAAGAGGATGCAGGTTTGGGGAGCAGCTGTAGTTTCATTCAGTTCCTGTAAAGGTAGGGAAAACCGGGATACAGGTTTGCTCACTACCTTGTGTTTAGAGTTGGTATCAGCTCCCTTCTGCTTTGAAAGAGGAGGAAATTGCATGGTCACACTGCCTTCAGGCCTCCCCCCACCCCACTTCTCCTACCTTGTTGTCAGAATCCCTTGCATCGCCAAGACGCACGCACACCGTTTGCCCTCTTAGTTAACTTTAGTTTGTGCAGTTACATGGTCTTAGTACCATATTTACATGCATTTGAGGATCACACAGTATCACTGCTTTTATCAGGAATTCTAGAGGAATTCTCAAGGGCTTGCTTTCCATTCCTCTTTCAATGATCTGAAGTTCATTATAGAGTTTGTTTAGACACCCTGTTCCCATCCCACATGGCTCATGACACCCACCTGCAGAATTCTTGCAAGTTTCAAAGTATCTCTTGAAAACTAAAAAAAACCAGTTCTCTTGAAAATTTATGTGACTATAAAATTCTCGAGTCACATTAAGCCTTTAAAACTATATAGAAATATTGCTCCTATCTTTCAGCACTGAGCATGACTGCGGAGAAATTTGAACTCATCCTGTTTTCAGCCTAGTTGTTTGTATGATTCTCTCAGTTCAGTCATTTCACGGGGCTGTTTCTGGATGCTGATCTCTCTGTGTCACTTTCCTTTAAACAAAATATACCCTTTCAGTTGATGCACATAAGACACTTTATTTCAGAAGTTTTATTTTATTCTATCATTGACCTTTTTTGTTAATAATTCACAAATGTTAATTATGTAAGTACTGTTTCTTCTGTGTCCTATCTGTCATCTCTTTAATCAACTTGATATTTCATGTCCTTTCACATTTCATTTGCTTGTCTCTTTGGTTGATTGTTTTCATTCTGTTATTTAATTGTTTCTAGTGTGGTTTTCATCCATAGCCCATTTATTTTATTTTTTATTTTTCCATTTCTTTCCCAAGCTCTGCTTCTCTTTCTGTTGGTTTATATTATCTTCTTTGATTTCTTAAATCTTTTTAGGAGAGTATGATAGGCAGGATAATGGTCCCTCAAACATGTCGCCATCCTGATCCCCAGAACTTGTGAATATGCTACTTTACATAGAAGAGGAGAATTGGAATTGAGAAAAAATAAATTTCGATATGGCATTCATGTTGCTAATCAACAGACCTTAAAATATGGAGCTTATTCTGGATTACTGGGAGGGCCCAATGTAATCAGAAGGGTCCTTAAAAGTGGAAGAGGGAGAGCCAGAGAGGTGTCAGTGTGAGAAAGACTTTTTAGGCAAGGGACCAGGAGCCAAAGCATGTGGGTGGCCTCTAGATGCTGGAAAAGGCAAGGAAAAAGGTTGCCTCCTGAGGTAGGCAGAATAATGACCCCCAAGGATGTCCATGTACTAGTCCCCAGGACCTGTGAATGTGTGGTTTTATATGGCAGAGGGGACTTTGCCAGTGTGATTAAGAGTCTTGAGATGGGGCTATTATGCTGAATTATCCAGGTGGACCTGTTGTAATTCAAAGGGAAGCAAGAGGGTCAAAGTCAGAGAAGGAGATGTAAGGACAGAAACAGGGGTTGGGTGATGTGGTTCCTGGAAGGGGACCACAGGCCAAGGAACAGGGGTAGCCTCTAGAAACTGCGGAAGAGGGGAGCAGATTCTCCCCTGGAACCTCCCGCAGGAACACAGCCTTGCAGAACCTTGCTTTTAGCCCAGTGAGACCCATTTCAGAATTCTGACCTCCAGAATGTCCAAGGACCTTTCTTTGTTTTAAGCCACCACGCTTGCAGTGATTTTGTTATAGTAGTAATAGGGAAACTAACAGACTATGAGAGATATTTTACTACAAAGGCTCTTCACCTATTTCCTTATGAGTATTTCCTCACACAACTGCATCTGCCCTCCTTCTCCATCCCCATTTCTAGGTCTGAGTCCTTTGCTGGTTACTTTGTGGTTTTAGTCGTGTTTTAGTATGGGCAGCTCTTTGTTGAAGAATGGAGCTGGGACAGGTGCAGACTCGATTCAAGTTTGTGGTCTGGAATATACTTTTGCCAGGTGGGTTTTCTTTGCCCAGTAGGGCTGTGTTCCCCAGATTTTCCTGGTTAAGTTGGGTGTGGCTCTGAGCAGACTTTTTGTCGAGTATTTGCTGCCTTTCTCTTGGTTGTGTGGATGCTGAGGGATTTTGCTTATAATTTGGGGGGACTCCTTGTCCTTTGAGTTAGAGAAACAGGTCACAGTTTCTCATGGGAGCTGAACATTGTTTGGTGTTTGTAACTTTGGGGCTCCTTTTCCAAGAAGAGGTTTTATTGGACTCCAGAGCACTTCTGCACAAAAGCCTTACTGTTAGAGTAGAGAAGCTATTGTGTTAGAGATTTAGCATCCTCAGGGCCCTCCCCTGCACAGCAGCCTGGAGAATGGATGCAGACAGGTACTGCACTGGACATCTGGCCCAGGCCTCCTCTGCCTCTGAGGCCTGATCCCACACCTGCTGTGTCTCAGTGGCCTCGGACTGACCAACCGCCTGAATCTTGGAAATCTGCATGGCCTTTTGGACATTAATCAATAAAGACTTGAATGAATACTCCCTGCTGTAATCACTAATAAATACTACAGTAATGCTGTAATCCCTAAGCAGCAAGAGTAGCTGTCACTGACTGTCGTGTGCTTTATTGACATTATTTAGTTTGAATTTCATAGCCACTGTGAGAGGCAGGTGTTCCTGTTCAGGGTGAGCCAAGTAGGAGGGCACACAGTTTACTAGTCATATATCTCATGAAGCACAAACTGTCTTTACAAACACCCCAATTAGTTCTTTACACCCAGGAGGTGGGCCCTTGCTTTGTTGGGTTGATTGAAGCTTGTGAACATTTTGCATTCTCTTATAAACTCTTTGTGCATGCAAATCTATTGACTTAAGTATATTTTGGAATAGCTTACTTGCAGTAATCTAAGATATATTTGTTTGTTATAAACATTCCATTTTAGTTGTTATATTAAATTTTGCAGAGTTTTGCAGAGTCTCTCCATCTTGCTAAGGCCATGTACACTTAAAATCAGGCAGTCCTAAATCCTAAGGAGTATGAGTTGGTGAGGATTTTGCCCCAGCCAGGCCCACTGCAGGCTGTCCTATGTGCAGCTCCTTCAGCCTGTTGCGCCGTGGCCCCTGCCAGCCATGTGGTGTAGAAGGAGGGGAGCACACACACTCCCTGTCTTCACTTGCCTAGCAGGGACATCCACCATGCACACAATGACAGTAAGCTGAATCTCTAAATATTTTTCTTCTTTCTCTGCCTGCCCACTGGTTCATAGAGTCCACAGGGGTTGTCAGTCATGGGGATGAGTAACCAGTGGACCTTGACTTCAGAGAAGCCAGCAGGGCTGAGCCCCACATCCCTGTGGAGACAAGAAGTCAGCAGCACCCAAGAATCAGTTGAAATGATCCACACCACCACTGTGCTGTTGCAAATGTGGAGAAAGAGAAAAATATACCGGGTGTTTGGGAAGGACAGCGTCCTAGGCTCAGCTATCCAATCAGAATGAGATCTTGGAGAATGTAGCCCTCCGGAAGCTTCCTTGGATTCCTGGGAAGATAAGAGAATGAGCTGTCCATCTAGTGGCTTCTGTGGGCCTCCCCACCTGTGGATGATTCATGGCTGGCATCAATTCTAGGACATTATTAACCACTAGCTCTTCAAAGATGGCCTGTTACCGCTTCCCTCCTTTCTTTTCTTTTCCAGATACTCATTTATTGGTCCTTTTTGTTCCATTCTTGTTTTTTAAGCCTTCTCTCACATTATCTTTCTTCTAGCTTTCTATACCTCATTCTGGATAGTCTTCATGAATCTGTCCTTCACCTGATGGATGTCAATTCACTAGAAAACCCGGCCACTTGGTTTTTTGTTTCTGTATTACTCATTTCCGTGAATTCCCTTCAAGTCCCACATCCTTCGTCTTTTAAAAAGTGTCATACTGTTTACTGACGGTTTTGATCACTTTCAAAAATGCTTGACTCCATCACTTAAAACAGTATGTTATGGTTTGTGAGTGATAACCTGTTACCTGAACATCGTGATGGCCGTGGGGGTGTCTGGTCCTACTGTTTGCTGGGTCTCCTGGTCCCTGTTCTTGGGGAGCTGCTGCTTGTTGCATTTCCTCACTTGATTACAGCCTCATCTTTGGCTTGGCTTTGGGGTGGGTACATCTGGCCAGGGAGGTTGTATTTGTTTCTTTCCCATCTCCAGGGCTGCTATGAGCCCAGGGCCATCTTGTGTGTTAACTCCTTGGGTTGATGGTTTTGGTGGCTCTGGGGGCTGTTTGAGCTGAGGATCCTCTGACCCTCTGCCCTTTATTTGTAGTCATGCAGCCTGTGGTGAGAGCTGTGGAAATGCTTTGTATGCGACAGGGATGTAGTCAGTGTGGGGTCACGAGAGAGCTAGCCACACGCCACAGATACTGTGGGTGTGTTGAATGGGTGGCTTGCCCTAAAGTTGGGAACAGCTTGAAAAGTAGAGCCACCAAAGGACAGACCTAGGAAAGTCCAGTGAGCACTTTCTTGACTGAGTGCTCGGTCGTGGCTGGAACAGTACTGGTTGCATTGGGGAACTCCATCAGCTGCTCAGAGGCAAAGTGCTGGCTGACCCTTTGCAACTGAGTGTGTTGTATTTTCTGGAAGTTTACTTGTTTGCTTCTTTTTATCATATCAGCAAGACTGAAAATGCAAAGCTCTACAAAGAGCACGTAGTGCTTCAGGAGGTGAGTGCTGGGTCAGTGCAGAGAAAGGAGGAAGGCAATCCATACCTTGATGGCTGGAATATTCTTGACCCTGTTGTGCAGATGATATGCAACTGAGGTTTCTTTTGCAAGCTTGATTGTAGAAAACTAAAAAACAACAACAACAACAAAACAAAAGCACACAGAACATTTGAGAGTATTGCCTACCATTAGGAAACTATTACTTTAAGTTCAAGGTTAGACACTGTCCCCAGGGCAGACTGGTCTACCCCAGCTGCCCTTATCCCAGCTGCACCACAGTGCCTGGCTGCCTTGCTCTGATCTAGGATGCTGGCTTCCCTGCCCCTTCCTAGGTGCCCTGTAGAGCCTGCCCTTCAGGCACCCCTACTTCTCCCATGACACCTTTTATGGTTTCCCTTCTGAAGGCCTTTCCCAGCTTGCCCCTCGGTCACTGAACCTTTAAACTATGCCCTCACATCACAGAGTATGTGCCTTCCTGGGAACTCTACACTTACGGTCCTAGCTCGCAAAGGCAAATCTCACCCATGGGGCGCCTCCCTTATGGTAGATGGTGCTTTTCATGGTCATGGCGTATGAAAAACTCTTTAGATTTCCAAAAGAAGGTAATTACCTATGTTGCACTCCCTTGCACCATTAGTGCCCCCAAAAGTCTTGCAGTACCTCATCCCCCCCCAAAAAAAACATGCACACAGTAGATTTGGGGTCTGAAGTCACTTTATTACTTCTTTGGAGTGTAGCACTCTTACCAAGTCACTATGACCTGGAGTCTTTACAACTAGCCCCCTTCTCCTGGTAATCGAGTGGGGACACCGTTAGTTGTATGTAGCACTGGACAGCACTCGTCTTGCCCTTTGTCATGTTACTGTACGCTGTTCATTTCTGTCTGTACTCACATCGGGCAGGTGTTCACCATGGTCCTGCTCAGGCGGTTCTTCTTCTGTGTGTTGGGAATGAGGCGGGATTGTCTCATGAGCACAGAGCACCCATTGCCCGTATTGACTCGTGGAAGGAGGTTTGGAGTGGTCATGAGTTTGTGTAACATGTCTCCAAGTGTCCCCCTGTTACATCTTGAGTTTGCTCTGTAGTTGAACACACCCTGCATTCAGCACTCATTCCATGCTGCCCGATCCACCCAGAAGATGACAGAGGCGGCAGACCCACCGGGCGTCCAGCTTCCTCCCCGGGGCTTGGGGGAGCGTGAGAGGGATTCTCCACTGCCCCCTCCATGCCAGGAACGGCAACTCACGGCGTTTTATGGACTCTATGCCTACATTTCATCTTGGTGAAAGTGTGCTGCCCTTGGCTCCCTGTCACCTCACTCATTCAGCAGACACTCTGTCTCGACATTTTCTCCCTCATCAAAGTAGAAAATACTCTTTGGAAAAATACCCATTGGAAAAGAGATAACCACATGTGCCAAGGATGTTTCATCCAGTTTTATTTTCCTCTTCACCTGGCGTGATTTCTTGAGCCTCTTCCACAGTATTAAATACTCTTCTTAAGCTGAGGTTTCTGTGGCCACATGGCCCTGCGTCAACTGAATGTGACCGAGGGCTCCCCGAGGGCGGGGCTCCGTGGCGGCGCTGGGGACGTGTTCCAGGTCAAGCGGGCGAATCGGTCCAGCGCAGCATGTCGGGTCCCCACGGCCGGGAGAGCCGCACTTCCTGCCCGGTTCTGTTCCCGAGTGCCATGGCCAGAGCTCTCCCTTTATTCCTGTTCTCTTGGTTTTCAGCTGGTCCCCTTGGCAGTTGTTCTCTGGCCTCTGCCATACCTGCTCCTTCCAGCTTTCTCAACTTCGTCAGTGGCGGTGTGCTCAAAGACTTTATGATGCCACATCCTTTCTCCAAACCTCCAGCAAAGAAAGCTAAAAGATAGTCTGCGCCCCCGACAGTGTTCAGTGGCTGCTTTGGGCCTCATAGGAGTTGCTCAGCCAACCAGGAAGGAGTTGTGTGGGTCAGATTCCTGAGATCAGGACTTCTAGTGGGTCCGAGCCAGTCCGAGGCAGAGAGAGGAGCAGCTAGATTCAGGAGGAAAGAGCCCCCAGAACAGCTGAATACCTGGGATCCTGCGCTCTGGGGGCCACGGTGCTGAGAACCACCTCGGATGCAGTCCTAGGTCTGTGGGCCCTCTTGTGCTCTGGAGCCCCCAGAACAATATCTCCTCTTCGTCTTCCTCCTCCTCCATGGGGTCTGCTGAGCCTCTGTTGCTGCACTCAGAGCACTTGACCTCTCCAGACCTGCATAGGCCTTTCCTCATCTGTGTTTAGGGCCAGGTTAGAACGTGGGTCTTGGAAGGTCTTGGGGGAGGTGTAGGAAGTGCAGGAAGGGCAGGGTATCTCCAGAGGCACGAGGTGGGGCCTGGTAGGGAGAGCAGTGGGCGGTCAAGGATGCCCCAGGCTGGCTCCATCGTGGGCCTTCCACCAACTGGGCCACTTGTCCATGCTCTCTGAGGTCTCAGGATCTGTGAAGAGGGGCCCATGCTGAGAGGGAGTCTCCTGCCCTGTCCCCATGGGGCACGTCATGCGGAGCTAGAATGCAGCCAGCTTCATGGGGGCAGAGGAGCAAGAAGGCAATGCTGATTGTCACATGCTTACGTGTATCCATTCAGCTACTGGAAAGGCTGGGACGGAGCAAAAGTGGGAGAACCAGAGGCTCAGCAGCCTCTTTCATTTCACCTCTCCTTGAGATAGGCTTAGGGCGTGGGACAAGGTGTGTATAGACATCAGGAAAATGGGTGTATACAGTCCAGGCCCAGTGAGGGAATGGCCGGTGCCATGCAAGATGGGGGAGCCAACTCGTTCAAGAACGCTGCTTCTTAAAATTACCATTATTTTATTTTATTTATTTAAAAAAAATTTTTGAGAGAGGGAGCGGGGAGGAGGGGTAGAGGGAAAGGGAGAGAGAGAGAATCTTAAGCAGTCTCCATGCCCAGTGTGGAGCTTGGTGCAGGGGCTCCATCTCACAACCCTGAGATCATGACCTGAGCCAAAATCAAGAGTCGGACACTTAACCGACGGAGCCACCCAGGCGCCCCAAAATTATTATTATTTTAAAGTAAGCAGTAAGATGGGAATAGGAAGGCATTTGGATGGCAAGAAACCGACTTATTTATAGGAAAGTTGTAGAAGGCATTTCAAATGATGAGTGATTAAGGGTCATCGTCATCCTCCCCTGATTTTCAAATTCCCCATCAAAGTGAATATATCATTGGAACTTTGGGTATGAATAAACTCTGATTTGAAAGTCCAGTGCGTGTCTCCACTTGCCCCAGGCTGTGGCCCTTCTGTCCTGGGGGTGGGGGGGTGGGGAGGCAGTCCTCACAGCGGCTGTGTGCGTTAGCTGAGAGGTACCGTGCCATCGAAGACCGGGTGCAGAGCTTAGAGCCCATCCCACGCAGGATGGAGGGGCGTTCCCAGGCCCCATACCCTGTGTGACTGACAAGCTCTGCCAGTCCTTAAACTATTTGGTTTGAGTCATAGAACAGAAAAAAATATATATATGTAATTATATATATATGTATATGTAAGCAGGCCAAAAAGAATAACTGACACAGCTAGGTTTTGTGCATTCTCACCAAGCTCAGCAAGGGCTCATCTGCCGCAGATGTTTGCAGAAAACATGGGCATTACCTGCTGTAACCCTCTTAGGTGGAAATGGTACAGACCTCCATTTTAAAGTTGTAAGTTTTTAAAGGAAGAACTGGAGACACAGCACAGGTGGAAAAAAAAATCACTGTCAGAACATGTTTTAAAGAGACGATATCAGTGAAGGCTTGATTGGAGTTTTTATTGAGATTAAAACATTTTTGTCGCATGTAAGATGAAAGCTCCCAAGAGCAACCCCCCAGGAGATGGGTGAAAGGTTTGTTTCCAAGTGTCTGAGGTACTTCTCGAGGGTGCTGTCCCCCTCAGAGGGTGGTCGCGGGGAGGCAGTCTTCCGGCCGCCAGGCCTGGCTGGCTTTTCTCCTGTTCCTCTGTGCAGTGGGGACTAAGGTCTGCATAGCAGGGGTGTGATGGTGGACATGCGGACCCCGGGCTCGTGCCCAGCAGTGTCTCACCCACACCCTCTGCCTCGCCTTTGGGGTACCCGAGGCATTGATTACCATGCATGTCGCCTTAGCCTTTGGGATCTTCGGGGACAAGTAACCAATGTAAAACCATCTTTTGGAATGCAGTGAATTTGGGGTTTTCTTCAGTTCTGCTCTTAAGTCATGAGAGATCTGCTTGAAACAGGGAAGCAGCGATGTCATTTACAGGCACTTTCCTAGCACTAAGTAGGTCAGGGTTTTGTCACGGTTTTGACGAGATCACAGGTGAGTCACCGTAAATTTGGAGTCACGAATCTTGTCAGAATTCAGAGTGCATTTGCAATCTAGTTAAATAGCATGCCTTAATTTCTGGCCTGCAGGATGTCCTCTTACCCTGCCCCCCTCACACACACACCCCATACAGTCTCTGCTGAAACCAGCCCTCAGAGGGCTGAGTACCTGCTGGGCCCGCAAGGGACTCACCCTCAGCACTGGCTGAGGAAAATCTGTCCTCCTGCCTACTTGACTGGTAGGAAAAACCAAGTCCTGGGATCGGTATAAGAGAACCATTTTCTCTCCCTGGCTTACATCTTTTTATAGAAGCATGACCTCACCCCGGAAAGGTGCACATCATAAGTGTACAGCTTGGTAAATGTTCCCAAACTAAACATACCATGTATGCACCCAGATCAAGATGCAGAACACGCCAGCACCCCAGGTTAGCCCACCTGGGGTAAACGCTGTCATCACTTCTCACAGCGTAGATTGGTGCGGCTTGTTTGTGCTTTGCTGGATCTCATTAAGTCTCAGTGTATAAATACACAATATGCACCATTGATGGGCATGGGGGTAGTTTCCAGTTTGGACTCTTCTAAGCACATGTCTTTTGCTGAACATTTGGATGCCTTCCTGTTGGGCGCATACCTAGGAGAGCAATTGCTGGGTCACAGGGATTCCTAGCTTCAGCATACAAGATAACTTTAGCTTTCCAGAAATACGACACTCTTTCCAGTCAGGTAGAAGCCCGAGCAAGCAAGGTTTTTCAGGTAGAGTAAATAAAGTTAACAATGGCAGATGGGGGTTGATACTGGGTCAAGCAAGACTCTAAAGGCACTTTAGTAAGCAATGATTCTTAGAAATCTGAGAGAAGAGAATCGGTTTTTGTAGAGGCAAATTCCGCATTTGAATGAGTTTTTATTCCCGCATCGGCTTGTGCAACTCAGTTAACTTTCTCACTATGCTCAGATGATGTCACCCACCGACAGAGCATGTCCTGGCCCTGATAAACCTACTCTGGGTGGGGGTAAGGAATGGGTCCTGTAGACGGGCAGAGGCTGAGCGGACTGCCAAACTGTCACTGTGTGTTTGTCACATAGGCTCTGGAGGCTATATCTTGTATTAAGATATGTTTCAGAACAGCCCTCAGAGCTAAGGAAATCTTCCACTCCCGTGAGTCACATTTCCCTGGCACTTCAAGATTGAAGCCAGGCTTCCGACCGCATCACCTCTCATACCCTTTGAAGCGAGGAGGAGCAGGGACAGTGTTCCCCTCCTGTTAGAGATGATGAAACTGAAGTTCAAGTTAAGTCCTTTGCCCCTGTGGGCAGGGGGTGTCTCAACATGATGAAGAAAGGGGGTCCGGGCTCACGTCTTCTGGCCGCAAACCTCATGACATGCTGCCACTCCACAGCCCCCTCCACTCTTTACCAAGCAGACAAATAAAGGTGGCACTTTATTTTACAGTGACTATTAACACGTTTACCTGAGCAGTCGGCCCCTTTGGGCTTGGTGGCGTTTCGCCTTTCCAGCCCCCATCTTGCACAGATGATGGCGAATGTTCCTCGGCAGCAGGACGTGACTGACCAGCAGACTGTCCTGTCAGCATGAAACCACACGAACCTCTTAACCTTGGGTATCCCTTTGATGTGCTCATTTGTATGAATTCTAAAACATCATTTGGGGAAATTTGGGTAATGGGATGTAGTCCATCAGGTCATGTGGAATCTAAACCTTCGAGAAGAACATTTGGTGGTAGTATAGATCTTGTTTCCTGTTCGTGTGTGGTATTTTCTGAAACCTGAGAGTTAACTTTAAAAATGGGTTTTCCAAAACTATTGATTTTTTTAAAGAAAAAAAAAATAGACCAAAAAACCATCTGGTTAACTTCAAGGTATGTCTATCATTGAAGGAAGCTCGATGACCTCCAAAGGTTCAATGTTACTTTTGCTCATTCTAATTGAAAACAGACTGCTGTTGTCTGGAGAGTAAGCTCTCTTTGAGCTCTCATTGAATAATGTCCTGGAAGATTATTTCAGAATCTACTGCCTGTGTCTTGAAAGTGTTAATGGGGAATACCAGCCAAAAGAGGTAATATTTCTATTATCAAAAGAGATTTCACTTTGTGCAAACAGTTTAGTTCACATCTGACCACATTAAAGAGCGAAAAACAAAATAGCTGCAGCAACAACAAAAATTCCCAAAGTTTATTTTTTCAAGTAAATAAGGCAACTTTTAAAAAAAAATTTATTTTATTATGTTATGTTAATCACCATACATTACATCATTAGTTTTTGATGTAGTGTTCCATGATTCATTGTTTGTGCATAACACCCAATGCTCCATGCAGAACATGCCCTCTTTAATACCCATCACCAGGCTAACCCATCCCCCAGCCTCCTCCCCTCTAAAACCTTCAGTTTGTTTCTCAGAGTCCATAGTCTCTCATGGTTTGTCTCCCCCTCCGATTCCCCCCCTTCATTTGTCCCTTCCTACTATCTTCTTCTTTTTTTTTTTAACATATAATGTATTATTTGTTTCAGAGGTACAGGTCTGTGATTCAACAGTCTTACACAATTCACAGCGCTCACCATAGCACATACCCTCCCCAATGTCCATCACCCAGCCACCCCATCCCTCCCACCCACCACCACTCCAGCAAACCTCAGTTTGTTTCCTGAGATTAAGAATTCCTCATATCAGTGAGGTCATATGATACATGTCTTTCTCTGATGGACTTATTTCGCTCAGCATAATACCCTCCAGTTCCATCCACGTCATTGCAAATGGCAAGATTTCATGTTCTTTTTTTGATGGCTGCATAATATTCCATATATATATGTGTGTGTGTGTGTGTGTGTGTGTATATATATACCATATCTTCTTTATCCATTCTAATAGAGCTACCATACGATCCAGCAATTGCACTACTGGGTATTTGCCCCAAAGATACAAATGTAGGGATCCGAAGGGGTACGTGCACCCCAATGTTTATAGTAGCAATGTCCACAATAGGCAAACTATGGAAAAAGCCAAGATGTCCATCAACAGATGAATGGATAAATAAAGCAACTTTTTAACTGTGTCATTTATGTTTTGTGTCTCTATACGTGACCCCCTCACAGCATCTCCCCAGAAAGTGATTATGATTTTTAAGGTTATTTAAGAATCCCAGCTTTGATGTGAGGGTTTTCATCCCAAATATGCCCCACAGGGCTTTTGTCACACGGGTGGATGCTGTTGTTTGGACCGGGGAGTCCTGCAGTGGAGACACCTCCGTGGAGCTTGTCTCCGTCCCCTCACACATGTCAGCTCCTCAGTCCAGTGACGAGACTCTGCATGTTAGTGATCGGGCTGCAGAAGCCCAGGGTAGAGCTTCTTCCTTGCACTTTCAGTCCAACCACCTGCCCTGAATTTCACATTGATTTGCTGTTAACGTTGTGAAACGTGGTCATGGCAATGGAAAGTTCCCCTCAGGCATCGCATCTGGGAGGAGGTGTCCAGCCATGCACTGTGCCCCCCAGGCCTGCCCTCACCTGTGTTCCTGCACCCGAGCTGAGTGGATGTGGTGCAGGCTTCAGGCAGGAGGTGCATCTTTGGAAGGCTCTGTCTGGCTCCACTGTATTAGAGCGTCTAGTTAGGATCTATTCCCTTTAGAGTTCAGATTAAAATTACGTTTCATCCTGCTGGTCACCCTAAGTTCTCTTTTTCATTTGGTCCAAGAACCTTCAGTATGCTTACAGTCCTGCCAGCAAGCAATGGAAGGAGGAGGAGGAACATGAACAAGAGGGTCCTGCTCCCCAAAGTGGCCACCTTCTGGTGGCTGTGTCACTGTGTGGTGGTGACATCCGGTTGCTGAGGCCAGCCCCCCCTCCTGTAGGAAGTCACAGTCACTGAGGCCTATGGCTGCCGCTGGCCCAGAAGGAGGGGGTGGAGGGAGGATGCCCCTTGCCTCAGTGTTGCTCTTAAAAGTATGCTCTGAGCCACAGCTGCTCTTGTGGGAGTGCCCCAGACCCAGGGGCTGGGAGAACAGCTCACCGGCATTGTAGAACCCCCACCCTAGTCCAGCTGTCCGGTTGGTTCACCCCAGTCCATCACATCTGTTCTGATGTTTCGGGATCTCAGACGATACAATAAGGACTGCATCATGGTCAGAGGTGCATTTGGCAAAGGTCCCTCTGGCTGTTATGTGGATTATAAGAGGGGCCCTAGAGGTCAGTTAAGAGTAGTGGGGGCTCCAGATCACTGAGAAGGAGTGGGGGTCCTCCAGTTACTGTGAAGGGGGGACCCTCCAGATCACTGTGAAGGAGGAGGGCCTCCAGATCACTGGGGAAGTGGGGACAGGTCCTCCAGATCACTGGGGAAGTGGGGGGTCCTCCAGATCACTGGGGAGGAGTGGGGGGCCAATGGGATTAGGTGGGTTGAATGAGAGGTAAGGATTGTGTACAGCGTGGTCTCTAGCCTCACCCCCTGGGGTGGCAATTCCTGAGCTGGAGATGACCAGGCTTTTCCTTTCTGCTGAAGGGTGTTCTGGCAGAGCAAAGGTTTTTGGTTTTGTTTTAATTTTGATGAAGGACAATTTATTACTTTCAACTTTTGGTGTCATGTCTAAGAACTTTTCACCTAGACCTAGGTACTGAAGATATCCTATGATTTCTTCATAGGATTTCATAATTTTCAAAATTTCATAATTTTACATTTAACATTTAAACTTACGATCCATTTGAGTTCATTTGTGTGTGTGTGTGTGTGTGTGTGTGTGTGTGGTGTGATGTTTAGGTCACATTTCAATTCTTTTTTCCTGTGGATGTTCAGTTGGTCCAGCACTACTGGTTGAAAAGACTATTTTTTCCTCCATTGAATTGTTTTTCACCTTTGTCAGAATCAGCTGGCTGCACTTGTTTCATTTTGTTTTCTGAACCCTGTTCCACTGATGTGTTTCTGTCCTTCTAATAATAATATCTCAGTGCCTTATGATTACTGCAGTATGATAGTAAGCCTTAAGGTTGAGTGCAGTGGTTCCTCTCATTTCATTCTGTTTTTTCAAAATTATTTCAGCTCGCCCACCCAGTTTCTTTGCCTTTCTGTAAATATCTTAGAATAAGCTTGTCTATGTCTACAAAAACACCTTGCCGAGATTCCAGAAGGAATTTGGAGAGAATCAACATCTTTAACTATGTTGAGTCTTCTAACTCATGAACATTGTATGTTTCTCCATTTGTTTAGATTTCTTTGATTTCTTTGATCCCTTTTTTTTGGTAATTTCCAGTCCATAAATTCCATATATGTTTTGCTCAGTTTATACCTAAGCATTTTATTTTGAATGTCTTTAAACTATAGTGGTTTAATTTTTGTTTCCATATGTGCTTTGTTAGTACGTGGAAACTGGGTTGATTTTTTGTATGTTGATCTTATATCCTGTGACCTTGCTGAATTCATTTAGTTCTAGGAGATTTCCTGTAGATTCCTTAAGATTTTCTAGGTAGACTATTACATTATCTAGAAATAGCTTTATTTCTTCTTTTTCAGTCTCTGTGCCTTTTAATTCCTTTCCGTGCCTTACTGGGCTTGCTAGATCTTCTAATACTCTGTTGAATAGCAATGGTGAGAGTAGACATCCTCTTTTATTCCTGATCTTAGGGAGAAAGTATTCAGTATTTGGCCATTAGTTGTAATAGCAACTATAGGGTTTTCAGAGATGCCCAATCAGTTTGAGAAAGTTGCCTCGTATTCCTAGTGTGCTGAGTGATTCTTATCATGAATGTATGCTGGGTTTTGTCAGATGTTTTCCTGAGGCCATTGATATGATCATGTGGCTCTAATATTTAGCCTGTGGATTATATTGCTTGATTTTTTGAGTATCAAACTAGCCTTGTATCCCTGGAATAAAGCCCTCATGGTTGTTGTGTATAATTCTTTTTATATATCAGTAGATTATATTTATTAATATTTTGTTGGGGTTTGTTCTGTCTCTCTTTGTTCATGAGAGATGTTGGCACTTTTTTCGTAGTGTCTTTGGTTTTGGTATCATCGTAGTATGCCTCATAAAATGAGGTGGGATAATATTCTTAGCATTTCTGTGAAAGGAATCATGAATTAAATGTTGCACTGTAAAAAAATTTTTAGATATTCTCAATCTAAAATAATATGTTTATGAGAAGTGCCAACAGGAGGGAAAAAAATACTTCAGAAGAACCAAAAAGTAATTAAGTTATGCAACCATCCCCTTCCAGGTTCTAAAATGGCTCGTCCCAGAGAGAATTGTGAACATCTACATCGGTACTATAGTTATGCATTAGAGAGAGTATCTAAACCTTTTATCACCTTTGGAATTTGCTTGAAACATGTGTCTTGAATAAGAGGCAAATTATGTAATAGTGGTGAGTTTCCGGCGGGGAGGGGAGGGGGACAAAAGGGGCTTTTTTTTGGCTTTGCAGTGGTGTGGTCATGGGGAAATACTTTAACTATTGAGTTAGTCTCCTAAACTCACATACATAATATTTAAATCTGGGTCTAAAAAAATAGGGCAGTTTGGAGAACAAAGAGGTAAATATAATCTTAAAAATTGATGAAAACAAGGGTCCCTGGGTGACTCCCGTCAGTTAAGCGTCCACCTTCGGCTCTGGTTATGATTGCAGGGTCCTGGGATTGAGTCCCACGTGGGGCTCCCCGCTCAGTGGGGAGTCTGCCTCTCCCTCTCCCCTCTGCTCGTGTTCTCTTTCTCTCTCTCTTTCAAATAAATAAATAAAATCTTTTAAAAGAATTGACAAAAACAGAGTAGCTGTATTTGTTGTGGTTGATGGCCAGTCCTGGCTGCCTCTTGCTCACCATTTGCAGTGACAACTCAGTGACAGGTCTGCCTTGTTCCAAGCTGTTTTAGCATTCTAGACGCTGACCAGCAGAGAGGGTTTTAGGAAGGTCAAACAAATTTGTGCTTCCTCTACGGTTGCCAGATGTAGCAAATAGAAATACAGGATGCCCAGTTAAATCCAAATTTCAGATAAATAATGGATAATGTTCTAGTTTTAGTTTGTCCCAAATAGTGCATGGGGCATACTTACATAAAACATTCATTGTTGATCTGAAATTCAAATTTAAGCAGACTTTCTCTATTTTATCTAGCAACCCTCACTTTTTTCCATATTTTTTCCCGTACTTTGAACCATGCTCATTTTCATTCAAGATAAAAGCAAAAGAAGTTAGAGAAAATGTCAAAATTCCGTAGCAGTTGTTTTATTTAATATAGGACAGCTGTCTTTTCCTAGCAGGTGCACATGATGGCAGACCTTGTATAATGTTTATTTTTTCCTCTTATGGGTGCCTGCAGCAGGGTGTTCAACCCCTGGGCAGGGGTTAGACCCCTCCCGGTGCCGATTTGAGCCCCACATCCTCAATGCCCACTCACACTTTCTATTTGCAGTGATCTCACTTCATTTGTCTTGCCAGCATCTAATTATTCAAAAAGCTTCTTACTCATCCACACATTCGCACCTCGGTCCTATTTGCAATTATCCTTTTAGAATGCTGCCTAAATTAGTGTCCATACACTACGGATACATAATATTTTTTACATACTTCCTGGGTCAGATATATAAGTAGAAACAGAGTTTATCCATTGCCTGCTTTACTTAAATGATCCACCGTGATAAGCTTGGTTCTGACATTATCTGTAGTGCCTGGATTAGATGATTTGCCTGAAGAAGACATAATAGAATTTCTCTGTCAACACCCTGAAGTTTCAGATAGCAACACAAGGAGGTCTGCTTGGGAGAGAGTTTATGGAGGTCATCCTGCTGTCTCTCTTTATAGCAATGCTGGTCCCTAGAGCTCCCTGTGTACTGTTCCCTTCCCTGTTCATTCTGTTCCAGGCAGCTGGCAAAACCACACCGTGAACTTGAACTACTTTGCTATGAACAATGTTCTTATGTCTGTTAGAATTTGTTTCAACCCTGGGGAAGGAAATGCCCCTGACTCTTATTTGTATTTCTGGCTAGTTTTAGGGTGCTGGAAGTCATTAGAACTACAACTGTGGTAAAAAACAATGCTGAAGAGTATTACTCCTGTAAAGGCCAAATACCGTTTAATGCCAAGTCAAAAAAAAAAACAAAACATAAAATCAGAGAGGGAGGCAAACCATAAGAGACTGTTAACTGTAGGAAACAAACTGAGGGTTGCTGGAGGGGAGGTGGGTGGGGGGATGGGGTAACTGGGGGATGGGCATTAAGGAGGGCACATGATGTAATGAGCACTGGGTGTTATATGCAACTGATAAATCACTAAAGTCTACCCCTGAAACTAATAATATACCATATGTTATCTAAATTGAATTAAAATAAAAATTAAAAAAGAATTAGAGGCAGTTTACAAACAGCTAAAATGAAGGCCCTCCATGGCCTTCCTGTTTCATTTGTAAATCCAAAGAATGTGGGGCTCTGGATGGGGACAAGTCGGGGTGCACTCCCCAAAAGCAAAGTGGCAGCTTCTAGGGTCATTTTCTTCATGTGTTAGGAAAACTGAACTAGCTATTACCAAGTTTGTGATTGACTCTCCGATTTCTACAATTTCCAACTAAATTGACTTAGGATACAGGTTAAAATAATTCTTTGTGATGGGCCATTTTATTCACTCAAAATGCAAAAGTAAGAAATTTGATAATTGCTAATATCTCTGGAATTTTGAGACTATTTAAGTCTGGCCCAGTTCTAAAAGTTTCAAAAAGTTCTAAATATTACATTTTTGAATTAACTTAAATATGTTTTGTTGGTTAATTTACATAAATATATATTTGCTAAGAATTGGTCTTTTAGTGCGCTGAATGGATATTTTCCTACAATTTTGATGTGATATGAAGGGAAAAATGTTTGCTGTAATTCTGTTCAATTTTTGAGTATGTTTCTTCAGCCATTAAGCCTGAATAAAGATTTTTCCAAGTGGAAATTGCTTCTTTTATAAATATTTTCTGTTTCTTAACCTTAATGCTTAAACACAATGCAATCTCTTTGGTTTCTAATGACTAGGAGTCATCCATGTACTTGCATCAAATATATACCGTATTGGCCAAACTTTGTGTGCAGATATACAAGGGAACTTATTAGAGTCAGGCATTTTGAGGAGACAGGGCCCCTGTTTTAATTACCCGAACCTCCTTTGCCTCAGTTCCTAGCTATGAAGCTCAGTACTCTGCTGGGAAATCATAATGTAAAATATGCCCTCTATTTTTCTTCTGGGAAAGAAGCATAGAAGAAGCATAGAATTGCTTCTTTCTTTAAAAAGTATTAAGAATGTTACCACACATATATTAGGATGGCTATTATCAAAAAGGAAGGAAGGAAGAGAGGGAGGGAGGCAGGCAAGTAAGCAAGAAAAAAAGAAAAAGGAAGGAAGGGGGGCACCTGGGTGGCTCAGTCAGTTAAGCATCCAGGGTCCTGATTTTGGCTCAGGTGATGATCTCAGGGTCGTGAGATCAAGCCATGGAGCCTGCTTAAGATTCTCTGTCCCTCTGCCCCTCTCCCACTCACTCTTGCTCTAAAAAAAAAAAAGAAAGATAGTGAAAGAAAAGGAGGGAGGGAGGGAAGAAAGGAGGGAGAAGTGTTGGCCAGGATATGGAAAAATTGGAACACTTGTGCATTGCTGGTGGAAATATAAAATGGTGCAATGGTGCAACTCCCATGGAATATAGTATGGTGGGTCCTCAAAAAATTAGAAAAAGGATTTACCGTATTATCTAGGAAGCTTCCTTCTGGGTATATACCTCAAAGAAGTAAAAGCAGAGAATCCAAAAGATAGATATTTGCACACCCATATTCCTAGCATTATTCACAGTAGCCAAAAGGGGGAAACAGTCCAAGTGTCCATTGACTGACCGATGAACAAATAAATACAATGAGGTATAGACATCAAATGGAGTATTAGCCTTAAAAAGGAAAGAAATTATGACCTATGTTGCAACATGGATCTTAGGACATAATGCTGAGTGAAATAAACCAGTCACCACAGGACAGATATGATCTGATTCTACTCAGTGAGGTACCTAGAATGGTGTTTGCCAGGGGCGGTGGGAGGGGGCAACAGGGAGTTAGTGTTTAATGAGTGCATTTCAGTTTGGGAAGATGGAAAAGTTCTGGAGATGGATGGTGGTGATGGTTGCACAGTGAAGTGAATGTACTTAATGCCACTGAACTGTACACTTAAAAATGGTTTAAATGGTAAATTTTATGTTATGTGTGTATTCTAGCAGACTTTTAAAAAAGTATTAAGGATGCATGCCTGTCGGGGTGCCTGGGTGGCTCAGTATATTAAGCGTCTGCCTTCAGCTCAGGTCATGATCCCGAGGTCCTGGGATTGAGCCCCGCGTCAGGCTCCCTGCTCAGCGGGGAGCCTGCTTCTCTCTCTCCCTCTGCCTGCCACTCCCCCTGCTTGTGCTCTCTCTCTCTTCCTCTCTCAAATAAATAAATAAAATCTTTTAAAAAAATTAAAAAAGGATGCATACCTGTCTGGAGATCGAGGGACCACTCATTCCTTCCTGGGGATTACATAGACTCCAACCCTTTAGGTTCTATTTCAGGTCACTGTTCCCTGAGCCTCTATAGATTTGTCCTGGCTCCCCATCACTCAACGCTGGGGTGGTCAAGGATGCACCAGTGGAGGGGGCAGGATGAGTGAATACCTCTAGTTCAGTTGGGAGGGAGGGGGTTCTCAGCCTAGCAGCCCAACTGTTTTTCTTTTTTTTTTTTAATTAAAATGAAATGCATAAAATTTAAGTATACTTTTAGATGAGTCTTGACAAATGTCTACATCTTTTGTAATCCATACCCTTATCAAGATATGCAATATTAACCTTACACCAGCAAGTTCTCTCCTGCCCTACCTCCAGTGCCCTCCAGGCGAAGCTACTTTTTTGATTTCTCCATTAGAGATTAATTTTGCCTGTTCTAGAATTTCCTGTGAAAGGAATCGGGCAGTAGGTATTCATCTCTCCTCAGCTTAATGTTTCTGTGATTCATCTATGTTGTTGCTTTATCTGTGGCTTGTTCCTTTTCATCGCTGTGTATGTTCCATTGTTTCACCGTGCCAGGGGCCGTTTGGCTACTTTCTTGTTGCTGAACTGCTGGGCTGTTTCCAGTTTGGGGCTGGTATGAATAAGGCTGCTGTGAACATTTGGATACAGGCTTTTTGTGGACAGATGCCCCCCATTTCTCTTAGGTTAATACCTAGGAGTGGAATTATGGGATCCTAGAGCAGGTTTCTAAAACACCACCAAACCATTTTATACTCCTGCCCGTAAGGTGTGAGGTACCTGGTTGCTCGGCATCCTTGCCAACATTTGGTACTGTCGGCCTTATTTCCTTCAAGACATTACAGTAGGAGCGTAGTGGTTTTAATTTGCATTTCCTTGGTCACTGGTGATATTGAAATGTCCAGCTCTTTTATTCATTTTTTTACTAGTGCGTCTTTACATTGCTGAGTTGTAGTTGTGACTTTTGATAGGCAGAATTTTCACATTTTTATGAAGTTAACTTAGCATTACTTATGGTTATTGCTTTCTGTGTCCTGAAAAGAGTTTTGCCTACTCCAGGCTGTGGAGATACTCTCCTATATTTCTTCTCGAAGTTTTTAGTTTAGCTTTTACAGTGGGATTTGTGATTCATCTTGATTAATTGTTACGTATGGGGTGAGGTAGGGGTTGAGGGTTATATTTTTTCTATTTGGAGATCCAATTTTTCTAGTACCGTTTGTTGAAAAGACCATCCTATCTGTGCTGAATTATAATGGTACCTCTGTGAAAAATCAAATGGTCAGAGAAGTAAGGGTCTGTTTCTGGCTTCTTTCTTCCCTTCCATTGATTGATTTGTGTATCATATGCCAATATCATATGACCTTGATTATTGTACCTTTGTAGTTAACAGCCTATACTTGTACCCATCACATTTTTGTGGTCCTGCTCCAAAGTGATACAGTAGATAATGTTAACATTGTTCACATTCACTTTCCTTATGGGTAAAATAATGAAGATATCCCTGAGTGAAGGTGATGACTATGTGAATTACCTGTGGTGACACCTGGCACAGTGCCACGCACAGGACATGTTCAGGAAGCGTTTATGCCCTATTTGATTCTGTAAGTGGCTCACACCTTTGTGTACCCTCACGGCATCGCTGATGTATGTTTGGGAGGCCAGTAGAGGAGCAACGGATGAAATTATTTTAATCACAATCTTTCATTCTGGGACAGAGGGAAAAACTAAGCTACAATCTACTCAGTTTCAGTGTTGACATTGGTTATTTTGTTTTGCAGCCTTCTTGAATCTTTCAAAGTTTATTCTTGGAGTCTCCGTTTTCTCATGTAAAATGAAGATAGTACCCCCCAAGCTCATTGTGAGACACATTTGCATGAAGACATGTGAAAGCACTTTGTAGGATGTAAGACATTCTAACAACGTAAACTGACATCCTCCCTGTTCTTCCTCCACTGCGACTGAAACATTCAGAGGGCAGGGGATATTTCTTTTTTCCATTTTTTGGGTGTGACTCAGATATGAGGGCTCACACGTCATTAATTCGTCACCTATTTTGTTTTTTTCGTTGTCATTAAAATAATTGTTTCTATCAGGATTTTCTCAAGGACCATAGATAAGGGAGCGTATTTGAGTCTCTGCTAGTATTTGTTGTCACACTTTATGAACATCACATTTAAAATCATTTACTAGAAGTGTTTATAGGCAAAGAGCAAGCTCTTGCCTTTTTGGAGATTTTGATTTAAGACACAAAGCAAGGCAGGTCTGAACAAGAAATAGCAGCTCTGGAATGTAGACACTTAAGACTTGAATAAGCCGCAGATGGTGGTGATGTGACTGACCGTCCCCTCCCGAGCCATCCAGGCCTCTTGGGTCATGTCTGGAAAAATCCCTTAATCCTTTAACCAAGAAGGAGAGTGAGATCCCCAGGCAGGGGGCTGGGGGGAGGATGAAGAGAAGGTCAAGAAGTGGCTCCCTGGAGGGAGAGATTGCTGGGGTCACTTGGAGCCCTGAGCAGTGGCTTTAAGGACTGCTGAGGAGAGTTTTATGGTAAGTGTGTCTGGACCTCAGTCAGCCAACTCAAGTGTTAAGGAACAGTCCTTTTTATTTGCTGTAAGTCTGCTTAGATTCTGATTTTGAGCTTCCATGTTGCCAGGCTGACATGCCCTGTGCCAGAGTCATTTTGGGTGTCTTCTGCCTCCCTGGCTTGTGCTAGAGGATCTCTGGAACTACAAGAGGATGGTATGCAAGGGGGGATGGCCACCCCCAGGCCAGTGGACACTGGTCCACACAGATGAACTTTGAGGTATCAATGCTCCTGCTTCCCTAATGCTTACAAATATGTGTACCTGGCAAAGGTCAGGAACGTCTGCCATGTTTATGGTGACAGCCTAACTTCTAGTGTCCTCCTGTCATTCCATGGTGGTCTCCATCCCTGCAGCTATCACTCTCCAGTACACAGAACCAAGAGTGAAAGCTTCCTCCGTCTACTCAGGGTGTAATTTCCAGAACAAAGCTGGCATGGATGAGGGATAAAGTGTTTGAAAAGCCTCCCTATGTGGAATCCTTTCCTTATTGTATTGGTAGTTCCAGGCCAAGCCTGAGCCAGAATTTTCTGGAGCTGTGGGAAGTACAAACACATCAGCCAGCCCTGCCCCATCCTGGAGAAGAGAGGGGGTGATTTCGTGCATCTAAACTGACTTGCAGGCTCTCCTGCTACTGTCTCCCAGTTTGCTGTCTTGCTGGTCGTGTCCTCCTCTCCACTGTTAGTCTCCTTGGTTTTCTTCATCTGGGTTACTTGTTGGCACAGTGATTCTTCATTTAACTGAAGATAACGCAGATATTTACTGAGCAGGTACTACAGACCAGGGACGCCAGTGCAGGAGTGAGTGAACACTTTCTCCTGCCCAGGTGGAGCCATTTTAATGCCACTAGACACCCAGAGGCGTGGCAATGAAGAAGGGACCGTGCCCTACCGACCTGGCCCTACCCGATCTGGCTCCTGGTTTAGGGACCCACCCAAGGTGAATAGGAGAGAGAGGTGTGGGAGGCAGCAATGACAGATCTCCACCCAGAGGGCACATGGCAATAAATGCTTGGTTTTTATCCAGCCCTACCCTTGCAGTCCGAAAACTCAAGGAGACAGGTTCCCAGGACAGAGGAGTGTGCAGATGGGTGAGAAAATATTGCAGACAAATTTGAATCAAGGCCTTACACTTTCTCAGCTTCACCCCCCCCCCCCCCCCCAGTTTACTCCACACTATCCCTCTCAATGAATAGTTGATTTCATTCTGAGACGATGAAGGACTACCAAAGAACTAGCTAAAGGGGATTAAGAGCACATTTATCTCGATGAGCACTGATAAATATATAGAATTGTTGAATCCTTATAATGTATACCTGAAATTAATATAACACTGTGTTTCAATCATACTTGAAGAAAAAATAATAAGCAAGTAAATAAATAAATAAATAAATAAGAGCTAGCATACAGAAAAATCTGAAAGGTAAAGAGAGTAAAAGAAAAGTATAGCAAAAGACTGAGGGAAAATGCAGATGGCTCAGAGACCAGTTCAGGAGTTTAGAAAAGTAAGTTCTCAGACTCTTGAAGAAAATGCAACATGATCTCTGAGGCATAATTTGAGCATAAAAGATTCAGAGGAGTGAGTGAGACAGAAGAAACCAAGGCCAAAGCTGGCAGAATGCATGGGCAAAAGAAAGCAGACGAGAAAAAAGTGAAAATGATACAGACACAAAGACTAATTCAGAAGCCACAAAACAGGAAGCCTCATTGAAAAAAAACAATCAGCGAGGACAGCCTCAGGAAACTACACAAAAGGAACCCAGTATCACCAGAATTTGATTTCCTAACAAAGAGTTTTAGAAAAGAAGGGAAAAAACGAAGTATATGGTAAAAGAAAACTGTGTAAATATTCAGGCCAGACTTGATTCTATCATTCACAAGGAATTATGGCATTTAGGTACGCATTAAAAAGAATGACCAAAACTGGATTCCTGTCTTTTATAACAAACACAAAAACCAACTCAAAGTAGATTTAAAACTTGAATGTTAAGACCTAAAGACCATAAAACTCCTAGAAGAAAAGGTAGGCTGTAAACTCCTTGACATTGGTCTTAGCAGTGGCTTTTTGGATTTGACACCAAAAGAAAAAAAACAGTAAAAGAAAAATAAACAAGTAAGACTACATCAAACTAAAAGCTTCTGCACAGCAAAGGATACCATTAAGAAAATGTAAAGGCGGGGCATCTGGGTGGCTCTGTCGGTTAAGTGTTCGATTTTGACTCAGGTCATGCATGATCTCAGGGTCCTGGTGGGGCTCCCTGATCAGCAGGGAGTCTGCTTCTCCCTCTGCTCCTCCCCTGGTCTGAGCTTGAGTGTGCTAACTCTCTCTCTCTCTCAAAAACATAAATAAAATCTTTTTTAAAAAAAGGAAATGCAAAGGCAACCTATGGAATGGGAGAAAACATTTGCAAATCATATATCAGATAAGGGGTTAATATCCAAAATATATAATACACATAAATCAATAGCAAAAAAATGAACCAATTAAAAAATGGGCAGAGGAACTAAAAGATATTTTTCTGAAGAAGATATACAAATAGCAGGTACATGAAAAGGAGGTCAACATCACTAATCATCAGAGAAATGCAAATCAAAACCACAATGAGATACCACCTCACACTCATTAGAATGGCTGTTATCAAAAAGACCAGAGATAAGTGTTGGCAGAGATGTGGAGAAACCCTTGTGTACTCTAGGTAGGAATATAAATTGGTGCAGCCACCAAGGAAAACAGTATGGAGGTTCCTCAAAAAGGTTCCTCAAAACCAGAGAAAGACAGGTATTGCAGGGTATCACTTACATGTGGAATCTTAAAAAAAAAAAAAAAATATATATATATATATATATATTTAGAAGCTCATAGAAACAGAGTAGAGAGGTGCCTGGGTGGCTCAGTCGGTTAAGCGTCTGCCTTCAGCTCAGGTCATGATCTCCTGGAATCGAGTCCCACATCAGGCTCCCTACTCAGTGGGGAGCTTGCTTCTCCCTCTCCCTTACCTACTGCTCCCCCCTGCTTGTGCTCTCTCTCACTCTCTCTCTCTGTCAAATAAATAAAATCTTTAAAAAAAGAAAGAGAGTAGAAAAGTGGTGGCCAGGGGCTGGGTGGGTGGGAGAAATCGGGAATATTGATAAAATGAGAAAAGAAAAACAAAAGAATGATAATGAGTCATAGTGACTTTCTTGATTTCCTTGGTGCTTTTCACCTGGCGCTGAGGCAGAAAAGGTAAGGGACATAGGTGGGGTGGAACTTGGGTTCTGCCTCCATCAAGCTACACTTTCTGAAAGGATACTGAGGGATTCTGAGTGGAATAATGGATGTCCCAATAATTTCTTATTTAGCGAAATTGCCGAAAGTGTAAAGACAGAGACCATGGACAAATATTCTCAAGCATGCCAGAAATCAGAGCGCTTAGCTGCTGTGAGCCCTTTTGAATAAGGGTTTTGAATAAAACTATTGAACTTTGAAATACAGCCAAAATAGAAGTGAATAAAAGTACCGAGCTTGGTATACGATGAGTGGTGAACCTGATATCTGTTTAAATATTAAAAAAAAAGAGAGATTGGCTCCCCATGTGAATTATTGTGGCAGCACATAGTATAAATGATGTAAACCTTACAAATAGTAATATAACTTAGGAAAATCATTGGGTGGGAAAAGGGAGAGGCCATGTAAGTATGTCATGTCCTGTTTCTTCGCAGAAGCATCAGTAGTCACTGAGTTGAAAATGTTTTGAAAAATGAGGGCTCTTCAGAGTTTTTCATGATATTTTTGTTACCCTTAGAGCAATCTTTTAGAAAGCCATCTCTTACAGGGAAGAAACATTTCTCTGAACTTTACAAATTCTGTTTTGCTGTCACATTTTTCCTTCCTTTTTAATTAATTAATTTACTTTTTTGGTCATTAATGAAAAATACTCTCTACCAGATGCTCTGTGTGCTGTAGGGGATTGGGTATACCTGGTGAGCTAGCATTCATGAACAGGTGATGAGTGTTGCTATGGAAATGAAGCCGGTGAAGTGATGGAGAATCAGAGGTGAGATGTGGCTAAGTCAGGCCTCTCTGCCGAGAGGCTTAGGTAAGGTCCAGATGCTGAGCGGGAGGCAGCCCAGCTAGGGAGCGCACAGCACTATCCTGAGCAGGAAGAGACCTGTTCCAGAAACAGAACAAAGGCCTTGTGTTGGTGCCCTGTTTTGTTGGTACTCCCAGCAGATGGGCAGACTACTGCATAATCCTGTCCTTACCATACTCTTCATGCCTTGGACTGTGTCTTAGGTTTTGCCTACCCAGCAAGCTTTTAAGACTGTCTGGAAGATGCTCAATGAATATGTAAAGCTAGATGGGTGGATGAATGAATGAATGAATGAATGAGTGGATTCTTTGAGAATTTCAGATTAATGACATCACAGTTTGTGGCATTAGCTGTTTTTTATGTTAAAGTTTAATGTTTTTAAAGATTTTATTTATTTGAGAGAGAAAGAGAGCAAGCAAGCATGAGCGGTGGAGGGGCAGGGGGAGAAGCAGACTCCCCGCTGAGCAGGGAGCCCACCTCAGGCTCGATCCCAGGACTCTGGGATCACGACCCGAGCCGAAGGCAGATGCTTAACGACTGAGCCACCAAGGCGCCCGTATAGTTTAATATTTTTAGAGTAGGTTGCCTTTTGGAAACATTTTACAGCATGTGATTTAGGCTGCTAATGACGGCCCGTGACCAGACAGTTCAATATTCTTTCATCCTCTGGTGAACCACATGAATTGGGCTTCTAAGACATTTAGGTTCTAAGATATATGTGCAGTCAGAGAAATTAAGTTCATGGCCAAAATCCTCATCTGTATTTATTTGAGAAGAATGTAAGTTGAGATATTTTCTATCAGGTTCAAGGGGACCTTCTGGAAGCAACGTCTTTGCTAACTTCATGCTCCCCTATTCTTTGCCCTATGGATATTGAAATCACAAATATGATGACTCTTGAAAGCAGGGTAATAAGTCATTTTAGTTCCTTTAAAATAAATGTATCTTCTCTGCTTGGTGGGAATTTGCATTTTGACAAACAAATATACAGATCCATTATTTTGCTTAAGTTGGCCGTGATTTACTGGTTATATGTGGAAAAAATGGTCTCCACCCTAGACGCCCAGTTTAGTAAGATTAGTGGGAGGTCACTGACACAGAGGTGGTGGAGAGAAGTCCCAGGAATGGTGTTCTGTGTATGTTATTTTTTGTCTTTGAAACAGGCTGGAACGTCCTTTGAACTAGTATTTTTCAACATGAAATCTATATCCGTTGACCAAGATTTTTGTCCCATTTCCCTCTCTTTAGTTTATATATGAAACAAGGTATTTCAGAGTTTCCATTCAGAAAATCTATAAAGTTGAGTTTTGTCTTGACTAGCTATGGTTTATGGAGATTTCGGTGGCTTCCGTTAGGGCAGGAGTCTTGCCACGACCTTGACATCCCATCTGCAACTATGCATTTCCTGGACACTTGTGTGACTGCATTGTCCCCAGGATCTGTCCCCTTGGTCCCAATGGCCTGCTCTTCCTTTCTGAGCGATTGGACTGGCCTGGCCAGCAGGGCATGAGCACTGCCCCTAAAAAGGCCACTGGCCTTCTGGATTTAGGATGAAGTCTCTTCTAACCCTGTGGTTCCTGACCTTTATTATGTAATAGCGTTCAGACAACTGACACAGTGTGCTGTTTAAACAGACTTTTCCGTGAGTCTTTTGCAAGTGAAGAGAAGCTTGTCTACTTGTTTGTGATGCTCATTCACTGCCCACAGAGAGGCTGGGAAGCCAGGCTGGGGCATGAGCCACCATTTGAATCCCAATCTCTATATGGCACCTGCTTTGTGACCTGACCCTCTCAGAGCCTCTTATTTCTCACCTCTAAACGGGGTACACTAGTCATATTTCTTGTTTTCTTTGTTGTTGTTGTTGCTTCTTTGTCCTTTAGCCAGAAAATACCCGAAATTGGACAGCACTGGAAAGCAGGTCCCTGGAGTCCTGAGGAATCCCAGTCAGATTCAGCTGGGTCTCAGGGCATGCTGGCTCAAGAAGTCAGTGCTGTGGGGAGCCCAAACCTGTGTCTCCCTGACACAGCTCCTTTTCCTGCTGTGTAACTGTCATTCTCTCTCCATGCTGGCTGGCTTCCTCCCAAGTCTCCACATCGGCCCCCAGCAGCTCCCTCACTCACTTCAAGGAGCTACCTACCTATGACTCCAAGACCAAGAGCAACTAAAGTAAAAAAAAATAAATTGGACCACATGAAAATTGAAAACCTTTGTGCCACAAACAATACCTTCAAGGAGGCAGAATGGGAGAAGATATTTGCAAAATCAAATCTGATGAAGGACTCCTATCCAGAATATATAAAGAATGTTTATAACTCAATAATAAAAAGACAAGTAGGGGCACCTGGGTGGCTCAGTTGGTTAAGCGTCTGACTCTTGATTTCAGCTCAGGTCATGATTTCAGGGTTGTGAGATCAAGCCCCAATTCAGGCTCCACATTGAGCATGGAGCCTGCTTAAAATTCTCTCCCTCTCTCTCTGTCCTTCCTGCTTACGTGCACTTTCTCTCATTCTCTCTTAAAAAAAAAAAAAAAGACAAGAGCCCAATAAAAGAATAGATAGAAAGCTCAGATACGCACTTCTCCAGAGTAGATGTACAGATGAGCAACAAGCACATGAAAAGATGCTCAACATACCAGTCATCAGGGAAGTGCAAATCAAAACCACAATGAGATACCGATTCATACGCACCAGGATGTCCAGAACCAAAAAAACAACCAACCAACCAAACAAACAAAACCACAAGAGAAACTGGTGTTGGTGAGGAGGTGGAGAAATTGGAACCATTGCACATTGCTGGTGGGAATGTATGATGGCACAGCCTCTTTGAAAAACAGTTAAATGTAGAACTCAAAAAGTTAAATGTAGAACTTCCATATGACCCAGCAGTTCCAATCCCAGGTATATACTGAAGAGAAATAAAAACCTATGTCCCACAAAAATTTGTACATGATTGTTCATTAGCATTTTTTATAATAGCCAAAAAGTAGAACCGACCCAAATATACATTGATGAATGGATAAGTAAAATGTAGTATGTGGTATACTGTATATTGCGGTATATGGCAGAATAGTATGCAGCAATAAAAAAATTGAAGTACTGATATGGGCTACAACACGAATGAGCCTTGAAAACGTTATGCTAAGTGAGAGAAGCCAGTCACAAAAGACCACATGTAAGTAAATTTATAGAGACAGACAGTAGATTGCCATTAGTATCTGCCTCAGGGAGTGATATTAAGAGGAAAATAAGTAACTACCTGTGAGTCATCTAACACGAAGCCTGGCACACCGTACGTGCTGATGGTCGTGGCCACATCAACATCATGCTGCTCCTGGAGGAATGGCAAGATATAGTGCATATGTCAAAGCTCAAAAAATAGTTGAGTAACGAACTTAACCTCAAGGAACCTGCAGATAAAGCCAAGAATGAAAATGATCTTTAATTGATAGACTTGATTGCCTGCTTGCCTGTATTGTACTGTCATTCACTTTCTGTTGTTGCTGCCTATGATATTATATATTCAGGGGTTGCCAACAGAAGCCAATAACCAGACTGAGGGTGGAGTGAGTCGGGAATGAGCTTTCTATAATGAACCTTTGTATCTGACACTCAGAGCAAGAGCTTTATTCAACTTTTTAGGTTTCATCGTTTGCCCTGTGAATGGTACCTACTTCACGGCATTGAGGTAAGGAGGAAAGGAGAACAGATATTTAAAACATGTGGATATCGGGACGCCTGGGTGGCTCAGTTGGTTAAGCGACTGCCTTCGGCTCAGGGCATGATCCTGGAGTCCCAGGATCGAGTCCCGCATCGGGCTCCCTGCTCAGCGGGGAGTCTACTTCTCTCTCTCCCGCTCCCCCCTCTTGTGCTCTCTCTCTCTCTCAAATAAATAAATAAAATCTTAAAAAAAAAAAAAATGTGGATATCTGACAATCACAAAGCCATAAATACTGTGATTGTAATCTTAATAATCACAGTGTAATATGTTATTATATATACTTATACATAATGTATAAGTAATGTAGATTTATATAAAAATTAAATTTTTGAATTATGGGGGCACCTGGGTGGCTCAGTCAGTTGCACGTCCGACTCTTGATTTTGGCTCAGGTCATGATCTTGGGGTCATGAGATCGAGCCCCGAACTGTGGCTCCCCGGTCAGCGGGGAGTCTGCTTTTCTCTCTCTCCCTCTCCATCTGCCCCTCTCTCCACTAGAGTGCTCACGAGCATGCTCTCTCTCTCTAAAATAAATAAATAAAATCTTTAAAAATTTTTTTGAATTATGCACATAAAAGACTTTACAAATAAAAGAAAATAAATTGAAATCCCCAAAGTCCAGTCTCCCAAACAACTACTATTGGTGTCTATCTGGAATGATTTTATTTTTTTATTGCTATAGAAAGGTATGGATCAGGCTAGTCATATTTTCCTTTTCCCTGAACATTTGCTAAATATCCTTGTGAGCTAATAGATGTGGATTTGTATCATCATTTAGAGGTCTTTTTTTTTTCTTTTTCTACTTTTTGTTTTCAGATAATTTTAGACTTACAGAAGTTTGTAAAAATAGTACTTACTCAACTTATTGGCAGCTTCCTTCAGCCTACCAGGCTTCCACAGAAGTGTCTTACCCTTAGTTTTTAGGTTTTATTTTTTTCCCTTAAGCCATTATTCCAACTAAAAAGTATTGCTAGATTTTTTAATCTGTCTATGATTTATAACAATAGAGTGAGGGCTCTACCCTTCATTAGATCCTTGCCTCTAAAATTTAGTTTTGTAGCTGAAATCCCACCCTTGGTTTAATCTCTTATTGTTTAAAATTAGAAGCTGTTTCATCTTCCAACTTGATGGATCCCTAAATTTATGGATTCTGTCTACTTTCATTACTGTTTGCAAATCAGCCAGTTCTTTTCTGAGCTCACCTCTTTCTTGTATCACCGAACCTAGCTAACAGTGACTGCCCCCCACACGAATGACATTCTGCCTTGTACCCCTTATTAATTGCAGGATCTGCCCTCCAGATCCTCACTGGAAATCGTTTTAACGACTCATTCATCATTTTCCCAACCTCAGATAAAAGTGTCCTTACCACTCTCTGCCCAACCCCTGAGGCTAGATCTACATAAATTAATACATCTTACAAAAGCAGCCCACGGGTAGATACCCATTTCTGTATCAATCATCATATACTCTTTTATGCTTTAATAATCCACAACTTCAAAATCTCAGTGGCTTACAAAAGTTTCTTATTCCCATTCTGTGTCCGTCCTTGGTCAGCAAGGGCCTTTGGGATGCAGAATGATGGAGCAGCCCCTTCACAACACATTGCAGGTGGCCGAGGGAGAGAGTACAACCATGAAATAGCACAGCATCTCTGCCTGCTCTTCATCAGCTGGAGCAAGGCCATTGGCCTCATGCCCAGGGGTGGGGAAGCCAAGGTCACCAACCAGTCACCTGGAAGGAGGAAAGCCAGACATGCTTGGTTAACAGCACCAGGGACAACCTCAACATCCTCTTGTTTAAAATGTTAGCTTTTGGGGCACCTGGGTGGCTCAGTTGGTTAAGTGTCTGCCTTTAGGCTTAGGTCATAATCCTGGGGTCCTGGGATCCAGCCCCTTGATGGGCTTCCTGCTCAGGCGGGAGTCTGCTTCTCCCTCTGCCCCTCCCCCCACTCATGCTCTCTCTCTCTCTCGCTCGCTCTCTCTCTCTCTCCAATAAATAAAATCTTTAAAAATGAATACATAAAATGTTAGCTTTCATTTTTCTCCTTATAAACAGAAATGCAGCAAACATCTTCTTTTCTCCATACTTCTGTTTGCTCCTGTCCTTTTATTTTCTAAGAATAAATACACAGCATAGAATTACTGTGTTAAAATGTTTGGTGTCAAGGCTGCTGCTTCCCCACATGGTGTCTCTACATACAGATGAGCAGGCAGGTGCTGACTTGCCAGGTGGGTGACAGCTTGGTGTGAATAAGGCGGTACCCTTTGTGACCCAGGCAGGGGGTGTGGCTTGGCAGGCGGGTGGTGGCTCCACTTGGCCCTCAACCAGAGGGTAGGGCAGTGCACTATCTTGTTAGCTGTGGGCAGGACTTACCAAAATCCCAGAAAGTGCAGGTTGCCATCCAGAACCAGCTCATGCTTTCAGAAACTACTCATGTGTCCTGACTCGTGGGGCCCACAGAAGAACAAAAACCTTGGGCTTTTCATAGATCAGCAAAGGAAAGACACTCATTGTATAGAATTCATTTTAGTCTGTAAATTATACTAAGTTTCTGGATGGAGCATGACACAACAGGAAAATGTGACTAAAATGCACCTTATCTCCTGGTGTTCAATTTCTCATTTGCGAAATGGGAACTGCCTTCCTTAGAATTCCGTTCTTTTATTAATCCTGACAACAGAAAAGTTCTCCAGACTTCTAACAAAATCTCACTGGTAAGCTGTGGGTGATGGGGAAATGAGTTAGAATGGTCTGAATACAAAGAGGAGGGAATGTAATGACTTAAATTGGATAACAGCCTGAGTGACCTTGAGATAAGTAGGGCTTGGAAAAACCACCATCCTGGGGTCCCAGGGAGACCCTGCTCCCAGACAGAAGCGAGGATGTTCCCAGCCTCAGTCCAGAAACATGCCCAAGAGCTGCATCACTTTCTTATTTTATTCTGATTTGAGTTCTGAGAATATAATTCTGCAGTTCTGTTGTCATTGTGAGCTGAGCTAGTTGCGGGCATTGTTTGGGGGATTTTTGTTTATTTGTCTTTTTAAATGTGTTGTCACGTGACAGATGCCTTCTTGCTGTTCAGGGTCAGGTCCCCTCTAAAGCGTCCCTCCTGAGAGTGGATGGGTCGGTGGACCCTGTTGGCCATTGCCTACCATGACTCCCTGAGGTGGTGGCCTCATTTCCACCTGGGTGGGCCCTCCCCTGACCTCTCTCAGCACCTGCCTTAATAGATGTTTGTTGTTTTGATCTTTCACATTTCACTTCTTTGCTTCATTGTTTATATATTAAAAAAAAAAAAAGCACTTAAGTCAGTTACAGATCTAACATATAAATTGAGTTCTGGTGGATATCTGCTTGCTAAAGGATTTACTCTAGGATTCCTTCAAGTAATAAGCATCTCAATGTACATTTAACACATGATTCTAATTTTTAAAATAATTTTCTTTAATACAATAGGATCAGTTAAGTAAAACTAACAGACAAAAAAACACAAAAAAATGGAGTTGTGGTTGAGATGGCTTTTTTTTCCCCTTCTCTTTTCTGGCCTTACAAGGAAGGAATAAAATATCTTCTTTGTGTAGTCCAAAAGGGCATGTCTGCATCTAGACCCACTACCCAAGGCTTAACGTTACCTTCGATTAATTCAATGAGTAGACTTTCCAGAGGCACGTCACTCGTGATCTTCTGATCTGAGGTAGGACAGTAGCTAAGTGCACAAAGCAGCGTCCTTGCCTCAGCAAGGAGCAGCTTTTCCCCGGGAGGCCTGTGGGGGCCCACACGGGGCATGCACCACCCCTGGTCAGTCACTGTTGCCGGGGGGAGGAGCAGGGCTAACAACATCAACTGCCACCTGCCCTGTGGCCTAGAAATGGGGGAGCTATGGTTCTCCCTGAAGAAGCCCCAGTCCTCTGTGCAGGGAGAGGGAGCCTGCCCGATCCCTGGGGAAGCTTCCTATTCACTGTTCTTGCAGATTGTGCATCATGTTACCGCTGATGAACAGCTGCCTATAGGATTCGGGGGAGGGAATGCCGTCCCTTTGCCCGGTGGGAGAGGACCTTAGCTTGTCTCCCTATTTCTTCATATCCTGGTGTTCTGTTTTCTGAGTGAACCCAACTAGGTTCCTTCCAGTACAGACCAGGTTCTGAGGATCTTCTCAAAATGAACTCCCATAGACTGTGCCATCCCCTCGTGGGCCGCGGGGGAAGGCCAGTGGCAGAGGGGCCAGAAGCACTAGATACTCGGTGTCCTTGGGTACACATTAGCCAAGTGACCTCCAGCTGGTTCCTTGCTGGATAGATGGGTTTGTTCATCTGTGAGAGAGGATGATTGTATATCACCCTAATGCCCTTGAGGGATGGCCGTGATGATTAGACGGAGGACAGATGTGAGGGGTCACCCACATTAGGGGCTGAGGAGCTAAGGGGCTCCTGGCTCCTGTAGCAGAGTGCTTGTGCAGGGAGCCTTCTGATCCACACCTCTCTGCTCAGGCATGTTGCTTCCTCCTGCTAAAATCTGATGCCTGGAAAGACGCTTGGCCAGTATGCGCACGGATTCATACCTGTGCAATCATGAACCACTCAGTAAGCTTGGCTAGAACTTCAGCATACCTTTAAAATACCATTTTCTTAAAAGTTCGGGTCCTCCTTTACATCTTCACGTTGTTGGAGTTTGGATGTGTCAGATGATGATGGTTGCAGCAAGCTTGTCACCCATGGTTGTTGTTGGCTGTCTTTCCAGCTCTTTGTCTTTGTCCAGTAATGAGCATCTCAACGTACCGGGCGGGGCTGCCCAGGGGGCTGATGCTGCCCCATGAGTTGTCAGCAAGAATGACATGTGTCACTTCTGGGTTGGGATACTTAATTGCTGGAGTGTAATCCTACAGAGCTCTCCTGCACTCTGCATGGCAATGGGTAATGTCTGGGGTTGTCTGCCCCACCAGCCTGCAGCTCAGAGTCGGGGGTTCTGGGGCTCAGCCCCAGCTGGCCTGCAGTGACTGTGAAATGAACCACGGTGGGTATGCACCACCAGGGTATTAGCTGGGATTGATACTCTCACGGCTTTTTTTTTTTTCTTTACAAGCTGTTATCAGACTGATCCTGTGTCTTAAAACCAAGGCAATATGATCATTCCTCTGGTTGCTTTTCAGATTTGCCAGTAAGGAATCTTTTCAGGCATTCTCAACTAAACAGGAATGCAGCCTCTTGACTCCAAAGGCAGGAATTGGACATGGATATTCCAGGAGGTCCATATTCACAGAAGTGTTTTGGAAACTAAAAAGCTCTGTAAAATGGTGAAACTGGAGATTTCCCCAATTTTGCTTCATGATGCTAAAATATGTTCCATTGAAAAATAAATAAGATTCCTTGATCTAATAAGTTTGGGAAATGTTAGATGCTCTCATTTGTTTTTAAAGATATGCACTGCCCATTAGCATACTAAAGGCTCTGAGAAGGCCTGCAGTAAATAGTTTTCTCAAGTGGAATCCAAATTTCCTCAAACTTTCCTTACCCCCAGTCCCACACACCTCCTTCAGGCCTGTGTTTATGGGAAAATTAGTACGTGAAATGTGGAATTTACTGATTCTTGGCACAATAGAATAGTGCTTCTTCAAAAGCTACATGATGTGTCATGTGGGAAATCATTGTCATATGGTGCACATTATTAAGAATTACTTCCTTTTCTATTATTTTTTTAAGCAACAATTTATTGAGCTCCAACTGTATACAAGGCTAGCTATGATGGATGATGAGTAAATCGATCTGTGTCTGGTCCATGGACCCAAGCATCAGCATGGGAGGGCACTTGGAGACCTGCACATCCCTGGCCTGCACCATCACCTGCACAATGGGATCCTCTTGGCATGGGACCTGGGAATCTGTATGGAGAACACACTACATGTGATTCTCATGTCCCCCAGTATTTGAGAAGCGTTGCACCAAACTCATTTTTCCCACTTTCTCTTGGTTTGGGGTTACGTTCTAAAAGTGGCCAGAAGGTTCCTGCCTTGAGGACCAAGGTGTGGGGTCTCAGGGTTGCCCTAGTGATGTAGCAAGGCCTCATATCCGTGTGTGTCTACAGGAGCTTTGTGGCCTATGGAAATGACAGCCAAACTCTTACGTTTTAGAGGAGGCTACCACTTGCAGGTTAAGGCGCAGAGCGCTGAGGACCAAGTGGAGAGGTCACTAAGGTGGTTGCTATGGGGCTCAGGGCCCCGTGTCTTGTGGACAGAGCTGAGCCTCATAGTCCATGACAATGCTGTGGCTCAGACATGCGAAGCCTGCCACACAGTTGACGGATCCAGCCTTCACACTGGTGGTTGATCGCCCACATGGTGCCACAGTAAAGGGTGATGCGATTGGAGACAGCCGGGCGTGGGAGCAGGGGAGGGGGCTTTATGGCAGCTGGTCAGGCTGTTCTTCCTCTTGGATGCCTTTCATTTCAGCCATCAGCGCAGTGCGAGGGTTCTTGATGCCTTTGATGAGGCAGTTCTTCTGGAATTTGTTCAGGCACAAAAGAGAGAAATCTGGCTCTTTTAATCAGCCCATAAAATGGCTTAAGGGCTTGCATTTCCTTGGGGGCTGTTATTACTGTCACTAAAATCTCCCCCAAGGCTGTTTTTTCTCTCTTCCAGGAAGGGCAGCTGCAAATGAGGGAGAGTACAGATCTTCCTCGACTTATGGTCAGGTTACGTTGCAATAAACACTTCGTAAGTTGAAAATAGCCTAAGTTGAAATGCATTTAATACGCCTAACCAATGGAACATCATAGCTTAGTCTGGTTCACCTGAGATGTGCTCAGAACACGTACGTTGGCCCACAGTTGGGCAAAAGCATCTAACACAAAGCCTATTTTATAATAAAGTGTTGAATATCTCATGTAATTTATTGACTACTCTGCTGCAAGTGAAGAACAGAATGGTTGTACCGCAATAGACTGGTTGTAAGGGTGTCGGTTGTTGACCTGGTGATGGTGTGGCTGACTGGGCGTGTCGGCCACTGCCCAGTATCATGAGAGAGGATCGTACTGCATTATCGCTAGCCCAGGAAAAGATCAAAATTCAAAATTTGAAGTACAGTACTTGCACCATCATAGAGTCAAAAAATCATAAGTTGAACCATCATAAGTTGAAACTGTCTGTCATTTAAATTGTGCCCCTTTTACGTTCAGATTGCCTCACAATCGCTGACGGCTGGGGTGGCCCTCTGGAAGGTGTTGCCTTTGGCCAGTTGGTGCTGTAACCCCCTGATTTCTGCAGGTTAGAGTCATGGGCACGGGGCCTCCAGGGAGAGTGCTGAAGGCATAGACAGATGGGCTTCCTCAGGGGCAAAGGTCGGGGGAACATTCTGGTTTGATGGGGCACTGAGTCTGGTAACTCGGGGAAGCTTAAGGCTGTACTGAATCTGGGGTTCCACTCTCAGGGTACCATTGTTACTGGTCCCCAGGTGAGTGGCTTATGCAGCCCTGGGGTTGTGAGCATGGATGAAGGACCAGCTCAGAAGGACTCAGGCCAGTGCCTTCTCTGTCCCTGTGAAGACTGGGAGTATGAGTCAGTGGGACCCAGCGTCCTCATCCCTGCTCTGCTCCTCCTCTCAGGTCTCTTCTGGGCTGTGTTGTCCAGATACTGGCCAAAGAGTGGAGCTGACCCCTTAGCACCCCCCTTGTCCTGCTGCCCAGCCTCTGGGCCCCCTGCCCCAGCTCACTCCCCTTTCCTGGCCTCTCTGCGACCCACATGGCGGCTACAGGACTGCAGAGCTGCGCCCTCTTCTCTCTAATGCCCTGAGCTTCGATGACATCTGGGGGCTGATTGCTCCCCTGTGCCCACCTTCCTCTGTATGTCAACACTGTGTTCTGGTGTCCTGTCTCCCTCAAAGGAACAGGAAACACAAGTGCTAATGATACACTCCTCGAGTGCACATAAACCACAACATACACTCATACATGTTCACACACGCACGCACACACCTGCACACGTCACACGGGAATGCATAC
>NW_022589764.1:9044273-9047508 GCF_004348235.1 Phoca vitulina | reverse complement strand
ACTCACACCGTGTACTTGTACAGGCTTGCTCACACACGCACACACACGCCACAGATCCGCATGTGTGTGCATGCACGTGGACGCACACGCCAACACATACACATGGGCACGTGAACACACATCCGACTCACCAAGGTCTCACTCTCCCATTGCAGTTCATAGTCTCCCTTGGGCCCCAGACCCCAGATAGTTGTCAGCTTGTCCTTTGCCTTTGCCCTCCACGCAGTCCCTCACCGAAGCTCATCTGCTTCAGCCTCGAAGTATATCCTGCGCCAGCCTAACCTCCTGACTGCTCTCTCTGCATCTGCTCCACACAGCTGCCAGAGTGATTTTTAAATACCGTGAGCCAAATCCTTTTACCCTTCCACTCACAACCACCCCCATCCAAGGCTTCTCCCACCCGAAGTGTGAGAATCTCCCGGGATCTACATCCTGCCTACAAGCCCACACTTGGTCCTGCCTCAGGTATCTGTGGCTCCCTGGGCAGGAACCCTCCTTCCCACGCCTCCCACGGTGGCTGTGGAACATCCACGGGGTCTGAGCCCCTGTGGACATCCCAGGAAGCCCTTGACGCCCTGTCATTGTGGCCCCAGCAGCATTCTGATACCTGCCTTCTTTCCTATGAGCACACTCTGCAAGTGTCTCGTTGAGGGGGTCTCTTTCCGTTCACGTCTGTCTCCAGCCCTCAGACGGGAAGCTGTTCACCCAGGACCTCCTCGTGCAGCCATGAGAGGCGGGGCTGTGTCCATCAGTCCTGCAAGAATGCGTGGAGCTGGAGTCCTGCTGAGCGACTGGCTTCTCCCTCCATAGCTCTGTCTCCTGGGCAGACCACCTCACTGCTCTGAGCCCAGTTTCCTCATCTTGAGAAAAGACCTTGACCTCCAGGGTGTGCCTTTGTCCCCTTGAATGAAACGTATTGCAGTAATAGTGTAGCCGTAGTCTGCCAGGACTTGGCAAAGAGGTGCAATGAAGGAGAAGATTTACCCAAGATCCTGCAAGTGTTCTGGACTGCCTTGCTGTGCTCTCTACCCGTGTGGGAGATCGTAGGAGGTGCAAGTCGCCAATAAGTATCGATTCTATGGAGCTGCATCTGGAGAGGGTGTGAGACCTGGTGCAAACCCACCAGCCCTTCTTGTCACTCCCAGACTGAGGGGTAGTTGGGCACAGGTAGGTACAGGACTGTGCATGCTCCAAGGTTCCTGGGACATATTACAGGGCATTCAGGGATAACTGTGCTGCCAGAGGCTGGGCGAGGGTCTGCATTTGCTCTTCCAGATTCAGACCCACCTTCCCCCTGCTCCATTGCCCCCCATGGGCTTCCTCAGGGGGCTCTGTGGTCTCTGGCTTTCCACTGGGTTTGGACAGGAGTGAAGTCTGGCAGGAATGTGGTGGGGTGTTCACTCCCCTCCTCCCCTCTTTCCTGAGGTCACCACTCATATGGTCCACGTAGCTCTTTCCTGCTTCTCTCTGTCTGTGGGGCCTTATATTCTCCCATGTGGGTCTCAGTGGTCCTTTGCCCCCACCTTTGTGCAGAGACCCTTTATTAACCCCTCCTTGAATTGGCCTCACTCTCATGCTTTGCTCTCTCTTTCCTATCTGGACTCTTTCCCATCCTGGCCTGAACTTTCCTGTGAGCATCACAGCACATGGCCCAAGTGCAGCCCTTGACCAAGTCCTTCCCACCTGCTTTTCTGAACAGACTGCATCTGTGTTTGCCTCAAGCCTACATGTGGGTTTCTCCAGTGCTTAGCATGAGAAAGCCTGAGAGCAGTTCATGGGAGAAGCACAGTGTGGATGGCAGGCTGAGTCCAGGAATGCGTGGATAAAGTAAAGGGAGGATTGTTTTATTATCCTGAGACAGGATACACACAGTCATAAAAGGAATTCCCATGGAAGTCCTCTAAGTCATGAACTTCTCTAGCTCTACCTTTGCTGAGATTTGGGGGGGAAAAATCCATTTCTGGTTCCTCTTCAGAACACTTTCTCCAGCAAGTGAGGTTCATGTGCATTTTCCCCTTGAACAGGTGGAAGGGGAGAGGGTGGGGTCCCGTGGTAACTTTCCTTGGTCTCCGTTGATCGGTGGGAAGGAAGGGGGTGATGAGCCTGATCAGTGATGGCTAGTGGACTTCCCAGGCTCTCTCTAGGCCCACCTGAAATGCAGCATGCTGAGGCCCAGGACACAGATGACAAGTCCAGGCTGGATTTCCTCCAGACCCTGGGGGAGCGGCAGGGGCTCTGCACAGCCATCAGCCATCAGTGGTTAGTCCCTAGCCTTGTCCACATGATTCCTCTCCTGCTAAAAGCCCTGGAGCTGGACCCTTCCCACCCCACTTCCCTATGGACACCTGCAAGCATTGTTCACAGCCCTGCTTACAAGATGTGGCCTCCTGTGGATCACCTCTGTCCTGGTCCTCAGGCTGTCATCAGGGACCTTTTGCTCCCATGGTGGCTGTCACCCTACTCTGAGGATACTAGTCACCCTTCATGTCTCCCTCCAGCTCATGGAAGACAGGACCACTCTTCTCACCCCATAGTCCACGTGCTGGGACACAACGGGCCAGCCCCCTGTTGCTGATGAGGATTGATTGTCTCTGTTCCTCAGAAGGCTGGTCCTTGTAGGCATCCTGCCTCCCAGGTGGGACATGCTCCTCGTTTGGGCTGTGGCTCCATCCTTCTCACCATTAAAGTCCCAGCCACCTGCCTGGAGTGGCCCTCCTATCCCTGCCCCATGTTCTGCACAGGACCTCCCAGAGTCATCTGCTCATCTGTCAGTCTGCACCCAAAGCATGTGTTTATTGCTACTGCTGCCATTGGGGTATTTTTCCTTTTGTTTGTTTTTTCGCTTATCTTCCCCGCCCCGCCCCCTGCCACCGGAAAGCTTGCCCCAGGCAGGCGCTGTGTACCCAAATACCCTTCGGCCCAGTTTATGATCTCAGCAGCTTTTGGGGGTGGAATGAATGCCCGAGTGAATGAAAGAATGCACGGCCACATCTCTGTGTGCAGCCCTGGAAGGCTGGTAGGGAAGAAGCACGTTGCTTCAGTCCAGGGGACGTCATGTTCTGGCCGACTCACACTGCCTGCAGGTGGGGCCCTGGCCAGTTGCAGCACCATGCAGGTGGCTGGCTCTTGCTGTGTCCCAGCGTCCTCACTGTGGAGTGAGGACAGTGAGGCCATTGTTGTGAGGGTAGATGGGCCACCATGTGCAGCCCTTTAGATCAGAGCCTGGAGCCTAGTG